>NW_025999925.1:11119599-11123373 GCF_001458135.2 Marmota marmota marmota
TATATATATGGCAGGTCTCTCTCTACTGGACTGAAAGCTGATGGAGAACTAGACTATGTCCTATTCCTCTTTGCATTTTCAGTATTTTAAACAGTGTCTGCCATTTTGTAGAAATGGAAACATGTTAAATTCATGAAGGAATAAGTAAAAAATTCTATAATTTTAGACAATCTCTATAACATAGGCTTATATTAACTTGTCTAAGAAAGATGGATATATTTATATAACTGCATTTATTAAAGTCATAAGTAAACTTTGAGTGTTGTATTACCTTTGTGAGGTGAAATTTCTAGAATATGAGAACATGATAGATACAGATATTTTTAAAGGGGACCGGGCACTTGATAATACTAACTATTAAAGGTGAGAAATTCTTTTCATTTATGCTAAATTTGGATGGGGAAATGGAATATTTGCAAATGATTCCTTCAAAAGAAGTGCATAGATCATTGGAGTAAGTTTTCTGGATTTTTAATGAAAGATTGAATGTAAAAAAGAGTACTAATGTGACAATATTATTCTTTTTCTATTAACACTTGCAGGACACTAAAGGTAGACAGTATTCTTGGAGGCTTAGCTCCTACAGCATGCTCTATAAAGATATTTAAAAGTGCTTCATTTGATCTCATTAACTAACTAAATTAAGAATTTATAACAGGTGTACACTTATGATCTTTCTCTGCCATCTGTGATATACCTGCATGTTAAAGTTATTTATACTGGATTGTACTTGTCACTCTCATCAGCACTGTACTTATCAAAGATTGTACAATGGGGTATATCTTTGATTTCACAAAAAAATATTCTTTAGGTCTCAGTTAAGTATTAATGAAAATGAACTCATCATGTATTTAATATGAATTTGTAGATAAGTGTCCACAAACATTTGTGACTTGCTTAGGATGGTCTGATACCTAACATGACATAATTGATCTTGTCCACATCTTCTAAATGTTTCTGTTCTTCTTTTTATGCTGGTTCCTTTTTTGTAGAATTGGGATTAATTTAAATGGCATATTTTGGAATCTGTCTCTGCCTTGGAAAACTGTGTATATAGTAGCTAGTTACAGAGAATTATGTTAGAGCTTCTCAACTGTGGTGCCAACATGCACTTGTGTCCCTGTAATGGCATAGATATGAATCCCTTCAATCCCAGGATAGCCAGAAGAAAGTCTCAGAAGGGTACCTTTGGTCAAAAACAAACTCATGCTTTTATCTTACTCTGTTGTCCAAATGTGACCATTTTTTTTTTTTTTTGCGTGTGATATGACATGAAAAAAGATTAGGAAGCAATGAACTAAATCATATTTTTACAGAAATCCAAGAGGTATATCTGCAAGACATCTACAAAAATATTGAGGAGGTCATAATATAGTGGCCTGCAGACTGGATATGATGAAATGCTGTCTAAATTTGAATCCCTGATCTGTTCTTTACTAGTTGGACAACACTGAACAAATTACATAGTTTCACTGTATTTCTCCTTTTCTACCTGTAAAATGGAGGTAACAGAACGTAGCATATAGGACTGAGAACACTGAATAAAATAATATACTCAGAGTGCTTATGTTTATAGTCCCTGCTTCTCTGTTTTCTTGATAGCTGCCATGAACTGAGAGGCTCTCATTCACCATGCCCTTATGTCATGATATTTTACCTTTCTTCAGGCCCAGAGCAATGGAGTCAGCTGACCATGGACTAAACCTCTGAAACTCTGAGCCAAAAATAGACTTTTCCATAAAAGCTATTTCATTAGGCATTGTAGTCACAGTAATGAAAATCTGACTAAAACAGAAATTGGTTTCAGGAATTAGGGATACTTGCTGTGATATACCTGACTATTATTTCAGAAACCTTTGTATCTGATTCACAGGAGGAGTTTAAAAAAGTTCAAAGATGCAGGATTTAGAAGCCTTATATGTAAGAAGAACTTAATGGGCAATTCTGATGGGAACTCAGAAGACCAAAACACAGATAGAAATGTGAACAATAAAGACTGTGCTCATGATACTTCAGATGAAAATGAGAGACTGAGTTAGGAATTGGACTAGAAGCCATTTGAGCCATTCTGACAAATACTTGTCTACATTTTTTCCATCTCCTGAGACTTTGTGCAAGGATGAATTTAAAAGTGATGGATCTATTAATCTGGCATAGGCAAACTTGGTTATTTTTGAGTAGGTATGTCTATTGATGTCCCTATTGCTCTGGGAATTTGGACTCCAGCTTCTTCACCTGTCCCATGTAAACTCTTCCAGGCCATCATTATTGGACTGGGGCTACATTATTGGACCCTGTTATTCTAAGGCTCCTTCTTCTTGAACTGGACAGTTACTGGGTCCTCTGGCTCTCATGGATGCAGACAGCCATTGTAGGACTATACAGTTTCTGATCATGTAAGCCATTTTAATAAATCCTCTTTTATAATCAATCTTGTACATATAATGTTGGTTCTGTTTCTCTAGAGAACCTTGGTTAATACAGCTCAGTTTTTTTTTTTTTCATTTCTTTCCAGTACTGGGGATTGAACCCAGTGTCTCATATAATATAGGCAAGTGCTCTGCCACTGACATATATATCTCCAGCTAGTCAGAGTGCTTAGAATATGTTTGACTTTCAGTAAAGGTTATAAAGGTATTGACTGTTATAATTCATTTTCTTGGTAAGAAAAAAGTTCATTTAAATATATAATTGATAAGAAAATTTGTTATCTTTAAGGTGGGCTCATCTCTAGTACACTATAAGCAAATACTATTATGTTTACAGTTATTTAGGTCAAATCAATCTTCAAGCAGGAGTTTTAAATTCTGGATGGTTTAATAAGGGATAGTTATTTCTTGAGCTGGAATCATCCATGAGTTAATAAGTTAGTAGATGGTAGGAAAATAGAAAAGAAAACAGGTCAATTTTAATAGTTTATTAAAAAGATAATTCAACTCACCATAATGGTTTCACTACGGAAAATTTGGAGAGTAAGAAACTAAAAGTTAGCTGACTGATGGTGGCATCTGCTTAGCCAAAGAATATGGGAATGTTTTCTAAAGTTTAGGATGTCTTGTATATGGACCTGATAGTAAAGCACTGCTATTATTTAAAATCACAGGACATGCCTCTAACATTAAATTTTTTCTCACCTTGCCACGACCCCTCGCCGGCAAGGGAAAACACGACACAGGATTCTTCTTTCAGCAGTTTATTCAGGCCTTGATTCAAGTATCATCTTCTAGTGACCCGTCGCCGAGCGCCCAAGCACAGCCTAATAAAGCCTCCAGCATACCAATCTTAAGCTGCCACGTGGACCTTTCTCATAGGGTGGTAAGGGATTGCGTGCCAATTCTCCATATTAGGAGTTGTTTATCACAGGCCACAGTGGAAGCCGGCGCCATCTTCTAATGGCGGCCACGGTCTAATTAGAACGGCTCACCACATCACCTAACCATTTTTGTATGACCAACAACCCTTTTTGAGGATTTGGTTTTGATAAAGTAATACAAGATAAAGGCCACAAATATAACTTATTAATGAATTGACTCAAACTATAGTTTCATACATAGAAAACGGTGAAAAGGTGATTATGGTATTCCACATAGAAATGTAGATAGTGCAAGTGTAATATTTTGATTTGTAGTTAAAACTGTCAAGTCTTTAATATTTTATTTATTTGTTTGTTTGTTTGTTTGTTGGTAGCCGGGATGAACTCAGGGGCACTTAACCCCTGAGCCACATCCCCAGCCTTTTTTTTTTTTTTTTTTTTTTTTTTAAAAAAAGGGCCTC
>NW_025999925.1:11125900-11131280 GCF_001458135.2 Marmota marmota marmota
GTGCTGGGAACTGAACCCAGGGTTTGGTACATGTTAGACAAGCACACTACCACAGATCTCTGCCCTCCAGTTACTCTTTTACTTGCTTATGTTGAGCCTTTGAGTTTAGCTTTATTATTATCTCTATTATTCAGGTGGAACAAAAGCCAAGTCAAATGTAGTCCCAGAACTTTAGAGTTGCAGTAACTCCTATAGAATATCAAATTCAGATTCTTCTGAATCTTATGTACCTTTTCAAAATTAGACTTGTGGATATATATTTTCATAAGTAAACAAAACAAAGTACTTGACAATTTAGTATTGGAATGTTTTAGGGTTGTTTTGTTCCCTCTCAGAATTTTCTCTGACATTCGAATGAGGAAGGAAAAATTACTCATTACTTGGTTTTCAAGTTCCTCTTTAAATTTTTATAATGGCATCTCTTTATGGAAGAGCATCTCCTAAAATGGCCTGAGGTAACCTCTATGGGATAATGGTTTATAAATACATTTTAGTTGGTTCAGTGGTAATTAGTGACACATGAGTGAAGACCCATATTTTAAGCTCATGGATATTGAGCTTAGTGAATGATGTTTTGCTTTATAAGAGTCTGTTGGGGGCTGTTATGAATAATAATGAGAAAAGAACAAATATTTGCATCTATAGCGAATGCCCCACGGCAGGGAGGCCTTGAGATTCCTCGCTGTCCAGGTTCCACTGTGTGAGTGACATCCCAGACTACCTCCCCTGCAGAATGTAGCTGCAATCAGCGTGTTGCTGCAAGGATCATTACCTTTTTGACACCACTTTCATTGCTTCTTTCATCCTAAATTTCTCTGAAAATGAGTTTTATTCATTCTATAACTACAATACATCTAGTTTTGACACCTTTTATCAGTAATTACAAAAGAATCAGTAGCCTGGAATTTGGAACAATTCAGATTTTGTCTAACTCAACTGTGACTCTTTGCTTTTGTGGAGCTTCTGATATAAAATCCGACAAGCAATTTTTTTTTTCCTTGTACAGTGAGGGCCAAGGAAAGATATCTGCACAAAATCTTCTCATTAGAGGCAACCTTTGCATGCTCTTCCTAAACCACCACCATCCCCATCTTTCTCTATTTTCTTTTCCTTCTTTATGTTCTTTCTAGCATGTAATAATAGCTGACATTATAATATTTAATTATTAACTCGCTCTCTGACTCTCCAGTTGAATATATACTCTATGAGTAAAGATTTCTTCTATTTTGTTCACCATTGTATCGTTAGTGTTAAAACACTGGCACGTTTTTATTAGATGAATAAATGAGCAAGTTATTTTAAAAATCTGAATTATGAGAACTTTGAAGTTGGTTATATATATATGTATATGTATAAACATACATATTCATTTTGTACATATATTCATTTTACATATTTATATTTATCGTATAGGTTGACAATTCCAGAAGAGTAGTCTACAACATTTATACCACACTAAATAAATCCTGACTTATGTTTTAGGCATTAGATTTGTGAAGATGAATAAGATGGAACCCCTGTTCACATAGAACTAACCAACCTATAGAATATTAAAATAATCTAACTTTCTGAGGATGGATTTTAAGACTACAATAGGAATAGGACTTCTTTTTAGGAGGTTGAGTTTGAATATCAAGAAAGACACCCACTGCAAATCCCAGAATAGAGTTAGTCTTAAGAGTTAAGTCATTGTAGTTGCCATTGTTAAATGCCAGAATATTAACAGGGAGTTGTCATTTACTGACCCAATAGCACTTATAATAACTGTTTTATTAAAGCAATGGATTGAATTTACCATGTGCTATGTATATCAATATATGTTCTCAAATTACCTAGTAAGAGCAGAAGGTTAGATTTGTGAAAGGTTGTACTTAAGGCCTGAGAGAGAAGTCCAAACCGAGTGTATGGTTTTGTTAATGAATGATTCTTGCTTTTACCAGGGAGCAAGACCTGAGCTAAACAGGGAAGAATATGAGAAACCAAAGCACTTGGTAGGTAGGCATTAAAGGGGAAAGGAAGTCAGATGTAGAAGTGAAAGTTTGTCAGAGTAATATTTATGATTTAGGACTCCCCACAGAACTTTAAGGTAGACTCAGATATTTGAACTTATCTGTATTACTCTACATTTTTTTTGATTATTTCATTTTAGAGATATAAAAATGAGTCCTAGAGAAATGTTTGGTGACTTGATCATTGTCAGTTGCTAGTGAATATTGAGAACAATAGTTATCCCAAGATTCAACATCCTTTTATTTTTATTGGTATAAATGCCTGTATTTTGCTTGGAGATCTGCCCTTTTTTCACTCTCAGCTCTTGTGGCATAATAGCCCTATTTGCAGACTCCAGTGGTGGGATATGAGACCTGAGCCTAATTCAACCAGAGCAAGTTATTTCCTTGATATACTGATAATTTCAGCGAATCTCAGATGGCTCAAGTGACCAATTGCTATGACCAGACATTTGATGAGAGACCAGAAAGAAATGTTCTGTTTCTAGCTTGACTCTAACCTGTAAGGCTGAGAGGCTGAAGCTTTTTCATCTATCATGATATCAAACGATGGAACTTGTCTGTAACAAGAGCCAAGGCAAAGGACAGGGAGCAGAGGGAGGATTCAGGAATGTGGTCGTTGTTGGAAACTTGGCATGAAGCAATGCAAGAAATATAACAACTCCTCCTGGACTTCTTGGTTATCAGAACCATTGAGTTCCTGCTCTTATTGTTTACATGCTTAGAATGAAGGTTGAGTTTGGTCTTTGCATGTAAATGTTCTACCTGAAACACTTGTGGATTTTAAGTTCAGTTCCTACCAGTTCCCTGTTTATGGATGATCACAAAGGCAAATTCATCAGTTTGGTATGATTTAATTTTAGTTCTAATGATAAAGCCATGAAAAAAATTAGTGCAGAGATTAAGAGCACTAAGTTGGGATATAAACTCTAGGGATTCAGACCATTATTCTTAAGAACTTCAGCAATTTCCTTAAGCTTTCTTCCTTCCAACTCTTTCATCCACAAAACAGAGACAATAATTATACTTATGTTCTAGGGGTTTTTTGAGGATTGAGTGAGATCAGAGGTGTGTAGCAACTAACAGAACCTAGAACACTGTAAACACTCAAAGGAGTGTTATGAAGATTAATATTGTATCAGGATACACACACACGCACACATATACGTACTGTATCAGGATATATACATATATATCCTGGTACAATATTATATACATATATATCCTGATACAAAATTAATATTAATATATACCTTGATCTATTATATATACATATCATCCATTAAATAAAAAATATTAAAAATTTACAGATAGATGGTTTTAATATGGGATTGGAAGAATTTGACCTTATTCTCTTCCTCAAAAATTTTACTCTTAAAACTTAATTCCAATCCTCTTTCAATTTTGTAAACTTTAGTCAATGAATTTTTTAGGCTATCATTTTTTATATTGTCCTCAAAAGACTCTGTCAAAATTTCAGTTCTATTGATAATTTCTTTCTGTATGGTTAGGCTATTTAATAGACAGCCTGGCATCTAGTAAAATATGTTCAGAAAAATTGTGTTCAATCCATTTATTTTTAGTTCTCATTTGTTCTTACGCTATCTCTTAAGATGTTTCTTAAAAGTTTCATCTTCAGAAATCCCAGTTTTTGACCTAATAAATGCCATTTGGTGCTTCTGGAATATATATTAGAACAAGTAGAAACATAGGTATTTCAAATATCTTCACAAGGGTGCCAGTTTTTGCATTGATACAACAATGCTGTGTATTTCTCTCTCCCTTCCTCTCTCATATAGATTACGCTTATATTTGATAATTATACAATTTAAGGGATTTGCAGTTCTCTGATCTTATGTTGATGATGTCTCCTCTTTGTATTAGCATGTATCAGTGGTGCAGTTTTCAGTCAGACTGGACCACATGCTGAGGAGAATGGAATAACATGGCAGTGAGAATTTAATAAGTACAGTAACCTGGGATTCCCTTATCTGGTGATTAATGGGAGGGTAATTCTAGGGCATGATTTTCCAATTACTTTTCTTTTGTTGTATATAATAATTTTTATGAATGGTACTGTTTTTATTTCAACAAAACTTCAATAATATAAAATAATTTTTAAAATATTATTATTATTGGTAGTTCTTTAAGCAGAGAAGATTCTACTCTATTTTAGGAAGCAAGGTCCTAGACCCTAAAGGCAATCTAACACAACAATATATTTGAGAACAAGAGGAAACTAATGGTCCTGGCAACACTTCTAACAACTACTGTCCTGAGTGGACCTCTTGAGTGAAAATCCATTAATGTTTTTGTCAATGCTTCATGAAAATATAATTTTTTAAAGGAAGGAACATTTCTCTGAATCAATGTGAGCCAGTAGCTTGAATAATAGATTTTTATGAGCTTAGTGCATCTAGTTTGAGAATTAAGATGGTGACTCCCGTTTATTTCTAGGTCCTACTATAAAATGGAGCAAGGGCATTTTAGCCAGATTCTTAGCTGCAAAACATAAATCCCATGCTGGTTGGCTAAATTTCAAGAGGTTATTAATCACATAATTATTGGCAGACCTGAGAAATAGATATTGGAAGTTTTCAAGAATGATTTCTGAAAATGTATAGCTGAGCTTGATTATTAAGGGAGCAGATGACTCTTCTGAAAACTGGTGGAATCAGGAAGCTACTGCCACACCTCTCAACTACAGCCCCATAAAATCCTATCTGATCTAAAAAGATGTATATCATATCAGATGTATATCATACACTCATCCCCCTTCTTCTGTGTAACTCAGTTTAGATTAGGAGTCTCATGAGAGTAGCTCAGTCAGCAGAATCTGTGTCTGGAAGGAACCCTAAAAGAAAAAGAGTCTAAGAAGCCTAGCCTTTATCCTTTCAGCCACTGCAGATGGGAAGGTGGGCTGAAAGAGGATTAGGATGATTGCTGAGAGAGCCAGCCACAGTATCTGCAACAGTGGGCTGTAGAGGTGGACATGTTTTAATAAGTTAGAATCTGTTACAGACAATTCATATTTAATTCTTGAAATCTTTGGACTGTAATTATTTGATGATTTGGCAGGGAGAACAGAGGGGAAAGGAGAGATGGGAAGGACCAGGAAGGAACTGATAGAAGCCAGGACCGAGGATCAGACAGATTCATATTGGTAAGACTGTTTTTAGATTATTTAGTCCCTTCTGTCATGATCTTTGCCCTACTTTTTTTTTTATTGTGGGTTGTTCAAAACATTACAAATTTCTTGATATATCATATTCCACACTTTGATTCAAGTGGGTTATGAACTCCCACCTTCACCCCATACACAGATTGCAGAATCACATCAGTTACACATCCATTGATTTACATATTGCCAT
>NW_025999925.1:11136673-11192666 GCF_001458135.2 Marmota marmota marmota
GCCCTGGGCCAGGGCGGTTCTGGGACGGTTCCGGGAGCTGGAACTCGGCCGCCCCGCGCTCGGTGTTCGCTCGGATAAGATCAGGTTCTAAGAAGCACCCAGGCACTGAACCCTAGCAATCTGTCTGCAAGCCGCAGGCGAATTGCAGCCTGAAATTACCTGTTCTATGGCTGAATGAGCTGCCGTCAGTCGAAAACAGGGATGGTGATGTCAGCTTTCCAACATGGTGGCTGCTGGCCTCCTCTGTGGTCTGACCGGTGTGGAGAACCGAGATGGACCGCTTCCTTCCCCCGTCTCGAACCCAGAATTCAGCCCTGAGTACGGTGCTTGCACGGCTGGCAGAAACTGCAGCGCTGTATCCCTGCGTCGCTATCTCCTCGTTTCCCAGCGCGCGCTGCAGACTCTAGCCGCGGGGCGATTTGCTGAATAAGCAGTGTTACCCTCCTTGCGACAAACCTCTCGCGTTTGAGTCCCCGTAGCCGATCCTCGTGCGATGGAAATCCTTCCTCCAGGTTCCGGAGCACCCCACTATTGCTGAAAATTCCTAACAAGATATCCTTTAGCCGTCCTGACTTGTCATACTCCCACACAGTGAAGCAGCACACGGGGGCAATGCACTCCCCTCGCCGCCATCTTCCTTCTCTGCTCTACTTTTTTCAAGGGCAGTTATTTGTATAAAAGTCTTCCTTGAGTTGGAGTTATAGCTCAATGGTAGAGCATTTGCCTAGTATGTGGGAGGCACTGGGTTTGATCCTAAGCCCTGCATAAAAATAAGTAAATGAAATAAAGGTATTATGTCCACCTATAACTAAAAATAAATTTTTGTTCATAAAAAAGTCTTCCTTAAAAAAAAAGTCTTCCTTAGCTTACCTCTTTACCTTATTCATTCAAACTCATTTTAGAGTATAGAAACTACTTATCTTTCCAGGTAAGACAGAAAGTTTTTGTCCTTAAATGAGGAATAAATAGTTTTTTTTCCATTTATTTTCTGACTAAAATTGAATGCACCATTAAATACAGGAATATGTTCCTTCATATATTTAGAACTCCCTTTGCAGAGCTTGGTGCTACTACCAGCAATATTTGTTTGGGGAATGCTTAGAAGGTGGGAATTGGCATTGTGACAACTATAGGGATGGGGATCTGAGACATTAGCAGAATCTTATGGTCCCATATCAAACTCTAAATTCCCCAGCCCTGCTAAATTAGCTGTTTCTTTCCTCTACTCAAGTGGAAGCATCTGGGCAGAGACTTCAAGATAAGGAACATCTGTTCCAACCCTTGAATTTTCAGCTTCTCCCCAAGACTCAGACCTGAAACCTAGTGCATTGCTGAGTGAATAAGCCAGCTGTGTTTGAGTGGCAAACTGCAGAGTGAGTTGCTCCTTCTCTGAGCAGTTCTGCAGCCTCCCTCCTTATCAGGAGGCATGCAGGGTCTGTCATCTGTGGTACATAAGGCTGCCTCTCTGCAGGCAGGTTTGCTTTGTGAAAGATCTGAGGGTTTTTTTTTTTTTTTTAGGATTTCTTTGTGATGCATTTTTTATTCTAATTATCTTTAAGAAGGAACTGAGAAATTATGAACAAGATTGGAAATGCTGTCACCCTTCCCCTCTGAATGGGGGCAATTATTGTGAAGCACAGGTTTTTAGGCTTCATCCAAGTATTTAGAATAGGTATTTTCAAATAATTACCTACTGGCCTTTAGTGGAAAGCTTTCTTGCATTTTTTGTTTGTTTGTTTGTTTTTCTTTAAAAAAAACAGCAACAACAAATTGGGAAATCAATGTCCATTGTTATTTCAAAATTCTGAATTCTTCTTTGAATATTTTATAAGATGCCAGCCATTACCAAAGGTCTACAAAGTAGGCTGTTACTTTGCCTACACAGATGCCCTTGTCCTTTTGCACAATTCAGCACAGTTGGCTGGATGAGTCAATCCTGTAATGTCTGCTATTTGGTAGAAAGTAAATGGTCATTTGAGTCTAGTAAAACACAATAGTTATCTTCTAACAGGGACTAGTGATATTAAATGCTGGATTTAATTTCTGGAAGTGTCAACTATGTGTCAATTAGATAAGTGCTTTTCCAAGTGAAGGGAAAATTCAGATGACAGAATGTTTTAATTTTCAAACTTATAGTCCTCAAGTTAACAAAATTGAAATTCAAAAATGTATTTTCACATGAATGTAATGCTCAACTGTTTGTCTAACATTTGGGTTACTACTATTAGCTTCTACTATTATCTCTAATAGCATTTGTAACAGACATGCATTAATTAAAACGTTTTGCAACACTAATTTTTTTGTCAATTAGTAGCAAATGAGTTCCCTTTGAAACAGGCTATGCAGAGAAGGGTTAGATATTTTAGTTACTGTTGTAGCTTGCCATCAATATAGAAGAAAACCTACAGACTTTGAAATTTTGAATCTATTTCATTTGTTATTTAAATTTGGAAAAATATTCTGCATCTGTTTTCTCAGAGGTAATTTGACAATAATTATTTTGAAATTAAAAATTTGTTGGAGGATTAGGTACAGTTATTAATTTACTCTATAGCCATTTACTGGGTATCCATTTGGTACCAGGCACTAAGCTACGATGGATTATGGTAAACACATATTTGTAGTTACTTTTTTAAAAATGTAGGATGGGTTAATTATATTTTGGAAAAAATGACGCAATGCTATATTCTTGGCATTAGATATATTTTTAAATATTTTATCAGGGTATTTTCTTAAAGAGAATTTATACCTTCATAGACACTATCCACAGATGATCATTTTTAAAATTGAAACTCTATCATATGATGCAGGCAAAGTCTTTATTATCTCATGATAACTAATTTCCAACAATGCAATTAACTAGTTTTGCTAGTTATAGCCTAATTCAGATTATAGTGCCTGAAACAAATTTTGGGACCTTCTTTAATAAAATTAATATGATGTCCCAAATAAAAATTTGTTTCAAATGGAAAACTGATTTTAAACAAATATCAAATACCTATGAGATACTATAAACAACGGAAAACTTTTAAAAAATGGTTTCTTAATTAACTTTTTTTAAAATTAAGGATTTAACTTTTGGTGCCTATACCTTGATCACCTATTCATATGCCAATAATTTTCAAAAATCACTTTCTATGTAGACAGTAGTGTTCAGTCTCTTGTCAACTATGGTTAATTGAAAATTGCTTTTATTATTGGTAGTTTTAAAATGTTTCTTCCAGTTGTGCAGCTCTTTATTGACAATATATCAGGTACCCTTTTAGTTCGGTCAAGTTTGGGGAAACTTCTATTAAGCACTTTTGAAACATGAATTGTACCGTTTATAAGAATTTCCTCTGTTCCAATATATTTCATTCTCCTCTCTCCTCTACTATAACTCTGCCTGCCAGGCATTAGAATACAAGTCCTGATTGGGACGGTGCCCTCACATGTTAAAGGAAGTCAGGTAAATAGGAATCGCTGGGTGAAAGTGTGCCTGAAATCCATTCCTGCACTGAGATGACCATCTATAATTTAATCATAAATGGAAATGACTGGAACTATGTAATACCTTATTAAACAAAAACTTACCATATCTTCAACTTATCATTCCCTAATGGGATCCCTAAATTACCACAGCCTCTTTAATGCCAATACACATACAGAGAAGCAAGAGAGAAGAGAAGCAAGACAAGACAGAAAGAGATAAACGATTACATTGAAACATCCTATATCTTTATAAAAAAAAATGCAAATGCCTATGTGAACCCACTGCTAGGAATCCCACCATCACCACCACCAAGGGCTGCAGGAGAAATCTGTGCAGGAAAAAGGACAAAGACCCAAGATGATGCTTTATTATCTCATGGTAGATTTGTCTCTGTGTTTAGCACAAGTCTTTCTGTATAAAGCAGAAGGTTTATTTCATATTATCCAATAAATATTCAATGTTTTTTGGGTATTGTTCTTGTACTAGTATTACAAAAATAGTAGTATTTTAATGTGACAGTCATATGGTTCCATCTCCCTGAATAAGACCTTTATTTAAAATATTGTTGCTATCAGCTGCTAATTTGTTGGGAACCATTAGTTCTTAATTTATGCATGTAGTTAACCAAACAAATGTTGCCTAAGACAACTATGCTAAGCTCTGTAAGTGATCAGAGATGTCTGAGTGCTACTCCCTGACCTCAAGGAATTGTGACAGGTTTTTAACAAACCGTATAGAATTACTAAATTAAGATTCATACTCCTTGGAAATCTCAGCTTTCATCTGATATATTACAGTGATACAGAAAAATCTCTTTCTCAAATGTCTCAGAATTTTTCTTTCTTTAAACCACAGTGACACATTTATAATATTCTCTAACATTCTCTATTTTTAAGTGGATATGCCTCTTTCTACTAATGGTATGCAGATTCCAGATTCCAGAGGCTGTCTTTCTCTCTCTCTGCTCCATGTAGCTTTATAATTAAATGTTTATAGCTATGTCCCCTGGCACAGACTGATGAAGGACAAAAATATTTGAACATAGCCAACTGTCTTGCAATGCTGTCTCATTACTAGATACATGGGACTATCAAAGCACCTCATTTCCTTACACTGTTTTTTCTTCCCTTACCATTCTATGCCTGTTAAAGATATTTTCCTTTCATATTCGTTTTAGATGTAATGGTAATCATTCTGTGCCTTCTCACATATGATTTAGTGAACCAGAGGCACTGGCTGATAAAGCACTGATAATTCCCATCTAGCACAATGTATAATTTTTGAGAAATCAATCATTTCTGAAAAACTTGTATGGGGGTTATTTTGATTTTGTTAAGTGATTTGTATGAACAGTTTCGCATTATGTGTGTGGCATACATTTTCTTTTTCTCAAACAAGAGTACTCCAGTTAAGAATTCAACTGTTCACCCCAGAAACTAACAGTGTCAGACTGGAAAAAAAAATTGCTCTTCACTCAGAAAATCAGGGGCTTTGCCAGAACCTTAGAGGAACCCAGGGCATTAGGCATGATTATCCTCTAATTAATTAGGATAGAATAAGAGCAGTGATTAAAGAAAGCCTCGGAACTCTTTTTTTTCTTACTTAACCATTTTACTTCTTAACAAATCTCACTTTCAAGCAGTTGTTTTATTTATAATAAAATGACCCAAAGGTGAATTTTGTAAAGGCAACTCAGCAAGAACATTTTAAAGGGTACCATGAATAAAGTGATTACATTGAGCCTTGGAGTTTTGAAGACTTCTAATAGCTAACAGGAAATGGGATAAGTTTCTCTGAAAAATATTCCTATTAAAGCCATGAAAGCCCACAAATTTGTGAACATTCATTGAGCCTATCTATCTAATGTGAAGGACAACTACACCTCCAATTCTTAGGTGTACTTTATTCCTCATTCAGATTTCTCTGGAACTCTTTGGTGAAATACATTATTTTAATTTTTTTTTTTAGTTTTAAAGAACACAATGCCCTTGTTTTATTTATTTTACTAGTTTTTTTTTTTATTTATATATGACAGAGGGATGCATTACAATTCTTATTACATATATAGAGCACATTTTCTCATGTCTCTGGCTGTATACAAAGTATATTAACACTAATTTGTATCTTCATATCTATACTTTGGATAATAATGATCATCATATTCCACCATCATTTCTAACCCCGTGTTCCCTCCCTTCACTTCCAACCCCTCTGCCCTATCTAGAGTTTATCTATTCTTCCCATGCTCCCTCTCCCTATCCCACTATGAATCAGCCTCCTTATGTCAAAGAAAACATTTGGCATTTGGTTATTTGGGATTGGCTAAATTCACTAAACATTATCTTCTCTAACTCCATCCATTTACCTGCAAATGCCATGATTTTATTCTCTTTTATTGCTGAGTAATATTCCATTGTGTGTGTGTGTGTGTGTGTGTATATATTTGTGTGTGTGTGTGAACCTAAAACTGCAGTAAAAACCAAAGTCTGTTTAAAAAGCTATAATTCTAGAAAGTCATACTATGTAGTGACAAGAGAAGTCAGAAAAGTGTTGGCTTTGAAAAGCTGGGAGGCCAGACAGTACCGTCTTAATCTTTTTTTTTTTTTTCACTTTTTAATTTTTTTTTTAATTTTTATAGTTGGTTGTTCAAAACATTACATAGTTCTTGATATATCGTATTTCACACTTTGATTCAAGTGGGTTATGAACTCCCATTTTTACCCCGTATACAGATTGCAGAATCACATCAGTTACACATCCATTGATTTACATATTGCCATAGTAGTGTCTGTTGTATTCTGCTGCCTTTCCTATCCTCTACTATCCCCCCTCCCCTCCCCTCCCCTCCCCTCTTCCCTCTCTACCCGCTCTACTGTAATTCATTTCTCCCCCTTGTATTTTTTTTCCCTTTCCCCTCACTTCCTCTTGTATGTAATTTTGTATAACCCTGAGGGTCTCCTTCCATTTCCATGCAATTTCCCTTCTCTCTCCCTTTCCCTCCCACCTCTCATCCCTCTCTTAAAAAAAAAATAGAAGTTTGTAACAAATAAAAATACTCAAGATTAGTCCATTTTAGAGGCCAAGTGAATAAAATCTGCCCAATCAGTTGACTGAACTATTTATTTGAAACTATTTCTTTCATGTTTGTGGATGATTTGATTTTATGACTAGTGAAAATTGTTTATCATGCATGATCAATTTCATTCTACAGCAACTTTTCTTTTTGGTATTGGGGAATGAAGCAAGGGCCTCATGCTTGCTGTGAGCTATATCTCTGGCCATTTTTATTTTATTTTGAGACAGGGTCTTACTAAGTAGCCCAGGCTGGCCTTGAACTTAATCCTCTTGCCTCAGCCTTATCTCAGCTGAGATCACAGGTGTACAACACCACACCCATATCACAGTGACATTATATTCATTCAGTAACATTAAGAATGCCTGCTAATTTACCTTATAGGCATATTCACTGTTAATTATTTTTCTTTAGGTTATGCTTCCCCCTGGAGCCCAGCATTCTGATGAAAGAGGTGCTAAAGAAATTATCCTTGATGATGAAGAGTGTCCTTTACAGATCTTCAGGGAATGGCCAAGTGACAAAGGTAGACTTCACTATTAGAGATTACCTCTGTGATACGTCAGATTACGCATGGCCCACCTGTTGTTCACCAGATGATGCAGATGTCTGCATGAATGGTTTCTGATGGCCCTTTGTTGCATGGTGTTCCTCCTCCTCTGTGGGCTGGTTGGGTAGCTCCTCCATGGTTCCATGGTCTGTGGGACCAGGCTCAACTCCTCTGAGTCTCCTGCACAGATCTTACACAGTGATACTACAGGTGAAAACCATGTCTCAGGAAGACACCAGACTATTAGTAGTGCTCAAGGTCTTTGTTACCTGTTAGCAGTGAAACACTTTATAAACTGATCTGATGAATTATGGCATTTGGACAGATTCATTATGCTAGTGAAAGTAACCTACAATCCTACATATTGCCCAGTATTGTGGTCATTTCAGATACAGGCTGAGTATTCCTTATCTGAAATGCTTAGGGCCAGAGTTTTTGGATTTTGAAAATTTTTTTTTTTAAGGTTTAGAAACATTTGCATTTTTATAATGAGATATCTTAGACATGAGACCCAGCTATAAACATGAAATTCATGTGGTGTGCAACTCACACACAGCTGCAGGTGCCATTGGGCACTGTTTCAGTGCACCTGCATCTTGCCTTCCACCAGTTAAACGTTGGCACTCAGAAGGTTTGGGAACTTGAAGCATTTTGGATTTCAGATTTTTAGATCAGGGATGCTCAACTTGTAATGAATTCATCCTTGGCATTGTTCAAATAATTTCCCCTAATTATTTCAAAACAGTGATGGCTTAAAGCTGTGGGTTTTATTTTATTAAACATGGGTTTTTAACTTTCAGAGTTGCATCATAAGTTAATTGTGCTTTAATTTTAAGTAGTGGGGGCTTTTGCACCAATAAAGACATAAAAATTCATTGCCAGTTAATCATATCAGTATTAAACATAGGTTGACAACTTTAAAAATACCTACAAGCAAACACCTCAGCAAGTAGATTTCTAACTTCATTAAAATACACACTTAGCACTTTTCTGGACAGTACAAAGGTAAACTTCATTAAAGAAAAATTGCTTTGAATTCTGATTTATTCATTTGAATTAAATCAAAATTAGCTCAACTAAAATAGGTTGTTGTGTGTGTGTAGGATGATGGATGTTGTGTGTGTGTATGGGGGGNCTGACATTCCATCTGCTTCAGCTATTACCTCTTCTAAAGTTGTGTTGACCTGCATTGCTTGTGGTCCTTTCTTTCCTTGTCTTTTCATACTGCTCGCGTTTCTTTCTTCTTCGTGAAACTGTTGTGTTATTGAAATTTTCCCCCTATATATTTATAATGCTCTTGTATAGTTGAAAAGTCTCCCTTGCAGGGGTGGGCGGTGGCTGTGCTCCTCCTCCAATTGGGGTGATCTGTCTACCACGCTGACGGGCTGCTGGGCCTGTTCTGCCAGTCGGTCGCAGGTCTGCCTACCTTGCAGGGGCGGGCGGCGGCTCTGATCTGCCCTTACTCCAATTGGGGTGACGTGTCTACCACGCTGGCGGGTCGCTGGGCCTGTTCTGGGCGCGGGAGGCGGCTCTGCTCTGCCCCTACTCCAATTGGGGTGACGTGACTACCATGCCGGTGGGTCACTGGGCCTGTTCCGGGCGCGGGCGGCGGCTCTGCTCTGCCCCTCTGGCTTGATGACAAAGTGAGAGAGACTCGGGTGTTTGTGACTCACTTTCTTTACCAGGAGACCAACTCTGTGTATATATTTTATTTATTTATTTTTAATTGGTGCTGAGGATCAAACTCAGTGCCTCACACATGCTAGGAAAGTGCTCTACCATTGAGCTACAACCCCAGCCCTGAAATATGTTATTTTTCAGAGATTTATTCATTCAATATTTTTTTCATTGTCCCTAGTAATATCATGACAACATATTGAGAATCAAAGAAGAGCTGAGATACAGTTTCTGACCTTGAAGAACTCAGACTAGGCAAGTCTAAAATAAAATATGTGTGAGGACAGTTTTAGTGGGATTATGTTGAAACAGAATGGGGCATATTAAAATTTATTACTAAGTAAGGGGAGAAATGCAGGTGTTTTACTCAGCCTTCTCATACTGGCATCTTTAAATAGCTGTTTACATTATGAAAGAAAATACCTCCCTTCTTTGGAAAATGAGTTCTAATACATTGGATCATCAGGTTATTGAAAAACCCATTTCTAAAAAAAATGATACTTGAACTGATGAAAGTGATTCCTTCTAGACAAATGAAGTTGTTTTCAGAGTCAAATTCCCACTTTTTCTCACTAATTACAGGAAGCAAGTTCTTGGTTGTGTTGTATAGTTGACCTCTACTTCCACTTATTAACGCTTTAGAAATAGTCAGGTCTAATCTCAAAGTACTCAGCTATCCAAGCAAGACCAATTAATGACTTATGACAGAAAATTAAAAATACATTAGAAGTTGTAGTCTAGTCACTAGGTGATAAGTGGAAATTGAAAGAACGTTTTAAGGCATTTTGAAGGAGCCTGGGCCAGACTGGAGAACAGCTTTTATATAGAACAGTGATTCTCATTCTTTTTATACCACAGACCCTTTGAGAGTTTGATGGACATGTAGATCTTCAAAGAAAAATTCATATGCATACAATTATTGAAATTCCTTTGAATCTGTAAATGGGGTTTCTATCAGTTTCTTGGGACCCTTTCTATGTCTTGGATTGCTTGCTAGTGCTCCTTTCATTAAGAATCCACATTACATGATGGCTTTTTCTTTTTGGGGGAATTTTGATGGTTCTGTGAGATGAGAGCACAGGGTTTATATTGGAATGTACTAGACAGTTTCTAAGTGGCCCCATGTTCCTGCCTCTATGTATTCATGCTCTTGTGTAATTTTCATTACTAGAGTGTGGGATGTCCTCGCTTTTAATGAATATAATGCTGCAAATATGATGGGATGAGGTCACAAAATACTGACTTCATTCTTACATGCACTCTTTTTTACTTTTTTTTTTTTATTTTTGCTCTGAGGAAGCTAACTGCTATGATTTTAGGCCATGTGGCAAGAAACTGAGATCAGCCTCTGGCTAACAGCAAGAGAGGAAAGAAAGCTGCCATCCAAAATGTGAGTGAGCTCCAAATCAGATCCTTCCTCAGTTGAGTGAAATAAAGGGAATTGTTCTGTCGCCTGATTACACACTTGTGAGGGACTCTAAACCAGAGAATACAGTTAAACCATCCCTGGATTCCTGACCCACAGACACTGAGAGATCATTATGATTTGGATCTTAACTATCTCCCACAGGCTGTGTGCTAAAGGCTTAATTCCCATCTAGTAATGCTACTGGGAAGAAGAAGTGGGTTACTGGAGACAAGTCTTTGAAGAGTTTCTCTTGTCCCCAGGCCTTTTCTCTCTCCTCTCTCTGTCTTTCTTCCTAACTACCATGAGGTGAGCTATTTACTTTCTCCACTCCTTTTACCAGTTTATGTCAGCCTCCCACAGACATGAAAGCAATACGGCCAGCCAGCTGATTATGGACTCAGATCTCTAAAACTGTGAGCTAAAATAGATCTTTCCTCCTTTAAGTTGTTTGACACAGGTATTTTGTCAGTAATGGAAAGCTGAATAATACAGGTAGCTTGTTAGATAGTAATATACAACCAGCATAAATATATAGTTAGAGATAAGACCAGAAAGGACATTTGAGTCTCCATGGTAGAAAACCTTTTATGTCATAAAAAGAAAATAGTAGGCAGAATAATGCCCCCACCAAGAGGTCCACTTCTTAATTCCTGAAGCCAATGTGTATGTTAGGTCACATGGCAAAGGGGAATTAATATTGCACATGGAATTAAGATTGCTAATAAGCTGACTTTAAAATGAAAAGACTAGTTTGGATTATTTGGATAGGTTCAATGTTATCACAGCGGTCCTTATAATGTATGAACTGGATCCTCAAAGAGGAAGGCAGGGGATTTTGACTCAAAGAAAAAGATATGATGATAGAAACAGGGATCAGAATGAAATAATTGTTAGCTTTGAAGATGGAAGAAGGCCATAAGTCTTGGAACTGGAAAGGTAAAAAACTGGTTCTCTCCTAGAACTTCTAGAAGGAGTGCAACCATTTTAATGCCTTAATTTTAGCTCAGTGAGACCCATTCACGCTTTAGGCCTTCAGAACCCTACAGTTATAGATTTGTCCTGTTTTAAGCTAAAAAATTCTAGTGTATTTTTTTAAATCATACCATGCTTATTGTTTTTTTTAAAACTTATCTGAATCAGGGTTTCTTATGAGTAGAAAAATTTCTAGCTTTAGAACCCAGCCCAACCATCAGGGCAGTAGATATAGACTGCCAATTTGTTGAATCAAGAAGTGCAAGTTCTTTCTTTTGGAAGTAAAAAAAAAAATCTTATTTTAATAAAAAAATGTGCAGAAAATATGATTCATGGTGTTTTAATCAGTCATTTATTAGAGCACTAAAGTAATCATATAATCTTTTAAATCCATCCAAAAGCCAATGTTTTTTAAAATGAGTCCTAAAAAAAAGAGCAGAAATTTAAGGTTTTGGGTAAGAAAGAGGAAAAGAAAGAATAAAAAAGTAAGAAGAAGAAGAAAGGAAAACAAAATAAAAGAAAGTGCACAGATGAGCATCTTTGGGTAATAAATTGGCAAGTATTTCTAAATATCACCTGGAGGCTGGCTTTAGCTCCCAAGTTCAATTTAATGTGCATGAAGTTGGCAAATGAATGTGGTGACTTTTATCTCAAAGAATGACCAGCTTGACCTACTGGAGCTTGCAGATATCATTTCAAAATAACCTTTAAGGCATTTTGTAATTGTACCAATCTAGATACAGAATTAGATCATCATTATTACCCTCGTTTTAAAGGCTGCCATTTGTCTTCTAGATATTTCTTATTTATTTATTCACCCAGTCCATTTAAGAGGCAGTTAGTTTTTCCATGAAACATAGCAGTTACTTTTAAAAACTTTCCAGTTATGAAAAAGGTCATTCTTGATATTGCTAAGTAAATATTCTTACAGTTCTATAACAGGGATAGATGCCATTTTATTTTGTTGGGCATTACATCTTTACTTTGACCTTTTCACATTTCTTAGAGTTATTTTCCTTTATGTATTGTTATTTTTAGGAGAACAATGCCCTGGTTAACAAAAAAATATTAAGTACAAGTAACAAAACACCAAGAGTAGGAAAAGAAAGGTTATGCTGATACATTAGTAAAGCACTCATTTCTATTTTCAACACTGTAACGTTTTTCTCAGTATGTATGTTAATTGTTTAATTTGATAATCACCTAATAATATCACCAAATATGCAAATTGAATTGATATTTTCTAAAATTTAAGTTGACATATCTGGTGTTTTCACCTTAGAAATAGAGTTAGTAACAACAACAAAAATATTGTTACAGAATAAGTTTGGGGAAATGAAAGTATAAGATTTGTGAAGGGTTTACCTACCAGGAGACCAAGTTAACCTTTAGAAGGGGCCAGCAAAATGAATGAATAAATTTTCTTTATATACATGATTGCTTAAATGATGTGTGCATGTGTGTATACAGATGTGTAGGAATCTGAATAAATGTAAATACATATATACATGCAAATATATGTTGTGTTTAATGTATAAATGATAATTATTAAAAATGGGTTGCTCATATATATATTAATATGATTAAATAATGGATTGTTTATATATATATTAAATATATGATTGTTCATATATATTAAATATAATTAATAGCATTAAATGATCCATTTTATATAATGGTATAACATACATTAATATTATTAATATTACTTGTATATAACAGGCCTTGGGATATAGCTTACTAGTAGACAGCTTGCCCAGCATGCAAGAGGCCCCTGGATTTGATCTTCAATACCCATACACATAGTGTGTGTGTTTCTGTCTGTTTGTCTTTAGGAAGATAAACATCATCTGTGGAGTCATCGAACTTCATGTGAATTGAAGTTATTTTTTAAACATTTCAGAAATCAAAGGCAGCATTTACGACTTGGTATAATATACTTCCACCGCAGTTACTTGATTTATCTGCTTTGAATAATCCCTATTGATCCCTTGCTATGAAATGTAAGCAAATTTGGGCACTACAGCTTTTTCCCTTTCTTTCCTCCACTCCATCTCCTGTTACTCGTATTTTTTGTTAGCGATTCTAATTAGTTCTTCATTCCAAAATTCCTATTGTTAAACTAGATTTATTCTTGCAAACAACGACCAAAATCAAAAGCTGTTTTACTTCATGTGAGTGTTATTCTCATGCTTTAAAAAATATTATTTTCTTCCACAGAAGGAGGAAAAAAAACTGGTTGTGAAAACAAGTAAAATTTAGGAAACAAAATAAAATGAAAATAATTACCCCATAATAAAAGGGCACTTAAACATGGTAGCAGCTTTGTAAAAAGCTGAGATCTTAAAGGCCTCTAGAAATTACTGCTACTAAACTATAAAGTATTTATTTACTTTGTGAATGGCAACATGTCCTTTCTTCTCTGAGGGTGGGTTGTCAACAGATATATCTTTGAATCAATACCATTTTAAAGGAGTCTCCAAGTTAATTTATCATTTCAGTGTCTTCTGCATATGGATTGACAGCTAGGCAGACTTTATAAGTGTAAACCCATGTCTCTTGAGATGAAATAGTTTGTGGGGAATTCTAGGTCACTCTAATTACTATCACTCTAACTTAAACATAATGGCAGCTTGCCTTTTGATTCAGTCTAATGGTATAAAAGGATTTGAAAAATGATACAAGCTTTCAATCTACTCTTTGCAGAGTGTTGAATTGGCAGTCACAGGGACAGAAATCAGAGGCAAGCTTTGAGTTAAAAATTGATAGAAATGAAACATCTAAATTTACACTTACCCATAATTATGATTCTCATGCTGATTAATGACAAGGCTGGTCTTCAGCTCCTTTAGATTTAAGGACAGGTGAAATTTGAATAATGTCTTTAATAAAAATGGTGTGATAATCGTTCCAAATAGAATCACTCCTTTTGGACCATCCTTTGTTATTGGAAAGAGGGCCTTTGCTTGACCCTCTTGAGCCCTGATTTGCTAGAGCATCTGCTTCCATTGGCTCTGACAGGAGCACTTTCCTAAGGGAATCCCATTCTTCCCTCTTCCTTTCTAATTATTCTTCATGTTTCCCTCTCGCCCTCAGCTACTTGCATCTGAGCAAAGCTGTGTTCAGTGATTTCTCCTGAGATAAAGCTCCCCTGGCACTCACTACAGACAACATGGATGTGACAAGAAGTCACCTAATAATTTGTAAATACACACAAGAGGAAGGAAAAAAATCCAGATGACTTAAGCAAAGAGGACATCCATGAAAATATCCTTTTTGATGCTTCAGAGATCTTGCAGAAAAGGAACTATTATGATCTTACACACAGTGGGCACTTGGAATCTGCTTGTTGATAATACTAATGATTATTGTAGTTGTGCCTCTTTAGAAGTAAATACAATGTAATCACTATCACTTTCTAGCTAGTCTTAGCTCTAACTGGCAATCTGACAAATTGGTTAGCTAGTTATTTGATGTTTCTCAAGACAGAATAACCCAGAGAGGTTTCATTGATGCCATAGATGAGAGATTCTAATTTACTTTGTCTCATGTGTAGACTGGGCCTCAGGATTTTTGGAATTACCCAGGTGATATGTACATGCACTCAAGGGTGAAAATCATTACCTGAATAGAATTAGCTGGCATATACTGTTTATTTTGTGCTGGGAATCCACTAAATGTGTTATATATAGTATTTTGTTTGCTGAGCAGGTCTCCCTGGAGTTGCAATTATTATGTCCAATTTGCAGATGAGGATACTGAACTCAGGTAACCTCCATGAATTTTTTATTCATCTGGTTGACAGATGGTAAAGGAAGGATTTTAACCAGGTCTATCCACAGTACCATGCTTCTTAATATGTTTATTGGCAAAAGTTTTGAGGTCAAGCTAAAACAGATGGCTACCTATAAGTTTAATATTTTGTAAAGGAGAATCTTCACTAGTGAGGAAAGCTGCCCAGGGCTTTCCAACTATTTTTTAGTGATGAGGATTTTCTGTGTCTTCCAACACTAAATGCTGACTCAGCAATTCTGGGTTCAGCACCTGCCATGGTTTGGATGTAAGTTATCTTCCAAAAGCTCATGGGTGTGATGATGCAAGAAGATTTAGAGGGTTGTGTGATTCTTTACCCAATCAGTGAATCAATCCCCTGATGGTATTAACCGAGTGGTAACTGAAGGCCCATAGGGTATGGATGAGATGTGGTGACTCATTGAGGGTGTGCCTTTGAGGTATTTATTTTGTATCTGGCAAGTGGAGTGGGATAACTGGGTCAAATGGTGGTTCCATTCCAAGTTTTCCAAGGGATTTCCATACTGCTTTCTATATTGGTTGCACCAATTTGCAGTCCCACCAGCCATATATAAGTGTGCCTTTTCCCCTACATCCTCACCAACACTTATTTTTGTTTGTATTCTTAATAGCTGCCATTCTGACTGGAGTGAGATGAAATTTTAGTTTTGATTTGCTTTCTCTAATTGCTAGAGATGCTGAACATGTTTTCATATATTTGTTGATTGATTGTATATCATTTTCTGAAAAGTATCTGTTCAGTTCCTTGTCCCATTTGTTGATTGAGTTATTTGTTTTTCTGGTGTTAAGTTTTTGAAGTTCTTCATATACTCTAGAGATTATTAATCTATCTGATGTGCATGTGGTAAAAATTTGCTCCCAGTCTGTATGTTTTCTCTTCACCTCACTGATTATTTATTTTGCTAAGAAGAAGCTTTTTAGTTTGAATCCATCTCATTTATTAATTATTGATTTTATTTCTTGCACTATAGGAGTCTTGTTAAGGAAGTTGGGGCCTAATCTGAGATGATGGAGATTTGTGCCTACTTTTTCTTCTGTCAGGCACAGAGTCTCTGGGGTAAATATTAGGTCCTTGATCCAGTTTGAGTTGAGTTTTAGGCATAGTGAGAGATAGGGGCTTAATTTCATTTTGCTGCATATGGATTTCCAGTTTTTCCAGGACCATTTGTTGAAGAGGTTATCTTTTCTCCAATATATGTTTTTGGCACCATTGTCTAGTATGAGATAACTGTATTTATGTGAGTTTGACTCTGTGTCCTTCATTCTCTACCATTGGTTTACAAGTCTATTTTGGTGCCAATACCATGCCATTATTGCTACTATTGATCTGTAATATGTTTAAGGTCTGAAACAATGATGCCACCTGCTTCACTCTTCTTACTAAGTATTGCTTTGGCTACTCTGGGTCTCTTATTTTTCCAGATGAATTTAATGATTGCTTTTTCTATTTCTATGAGAGATATCATTTTGGATTTTGATTGGAATTGCATTAAACCTGTATAGTGATTTTGGTAGTATGGTGATTTTGACAATATTACTTGTGCTTATCCAAGAACAAGGGAGATCTCGCCATCTTCTAAAATATTCTATAGCTTCTTTTCTTTTCTTTTTTTTTAAATATTTTTTTTAGTTGTTGGTAGACCTTTATTTTATTTATTTATATTCAGTGATGAGAATTGAACCCAGTGTCTCACACATGCCAGGCAAGTGCACTACTGCTGAGCCCAGCCCCAGCCCCATCTTCTTTAATTTCTTTCTTTAACATTCTGTAGTTTTCATTGTAGAGGTCCTTCACCTCTTACATTGATTCCCAAGTATTTTATTTATTTTGAGGCTATGGGATGGTTTTACTAGTTTCTCTTTCAGAGGATTTGTCACTGATATACAGAAATGTCTTTGATCTATGGGTTGATTTTATATCTAATAAGATATAAAGTAACAACTTTGCTGAATTCATTTATTAGTTTTAAAAGATTTCTGGTGGAATTTGTTTGGACCCTGTAGGTTGAGCATCATGTTTTCAGCAAATAGTTTGAGTTCTTCTTTTCTTATCTGTATCTCTATCTTCTTCTGTCTGTTTAATTGCTCTGGCTAGACTTTCAAGAGCTATGCTAACTAGAAGTGGTGAAAGAGAGCATCCCTGTCTTGTCCCAGTTTTTAGAGGGAATGCTTTCAATTTTTCTCCATTTAGAATGATGTTGGCCTTGGGTTTAGCATAGATAGGCTTTACAATGGTGAGATACATTCCTATTATTCCTAGTTTTTCTAGTGTTTTAAACATGAAGGGGGTTATATTCTGTCAAATTCTTTTTTTTTACATCTATTGAGAAGATCATATGATTCTTATCTTTAAGTCTATTGATGTGATGAATTACATTTATTGATTTTCATGTGTTGAACTAACCTTAAATCCCTGGGATGAACCTCACTTGATCATGGTGCACTATCTTTTTAATATGTTTTTGTATTCAATTTGGCAGAATTTTATTGAGAATTTTTGCATCTATGTTCATTAGAGATATTGGTCTGAAGTTTTCTTTCTTTGATGAGTCTTTGTCTGGTTTTGGAATCAGGGTAATATTGGCCTCATAGAATGAGTTTGGAAGTGTTCCCTCTTTTTTATTTCATGAAATAATTTCAGGAGTATTGATATGATTTCTTTTTTGAAGGTCTTATAGAACTCAGCTGTGTATCCATCTGTTCCTGGGCTTTTCTTGGTTGGTAGGCTTCTGGTGTTGTCTTCTATTTCATTGTTTGCAATTGTTCTGTTTAACTTCTGTATATCATCCTGAGTCAGTTTGGGCAAATCATATGACACTAGAAATTTGTCAATGCCTTTGATATTTTCTTTTTTGTTGGACTACAAACTTTCAAAATAATTTCTAATTATCTTTTGTATTTCTGTAGTGTCCATCATGATATTTCATTTTTTATCATGGATGTTAGAAATTTGAGTTTTCTCTCTTCTTCTTTTTGTTAGCATGGATAAGGGTTTATCAATTTTATTCATATTTTTTCAAAAAAATTAACTTTTGTTTTGTCAATTTTTTTCAATTATTTCTTTTGTTTCAATGTCATGGATTTCAGCTCTGATTTTAATTATTTCCTATCTTCTACTGCTTTTGGTGTTGATTTGTTCTTCTTTCTGTAGGGCTTTGAGATAAAATGGTAGGTTATTTATTTGTTGACTTTTCTTCTTTTAAGGAATGAACTCCATGCAATGAACTTTTCTCTTAGTACTGCCTTCCTAGTGTCTCAGAGATTTTCATATGTAGTATCAGTGTTCTCATTTACCTCTAAGAATTTTTTAACCTCCTTTTTGATGTCTTTTGCAACCCAGTTTTCACTCAATAGCATATTATTTAGCCTCTGGCTGTTGAATTTGCTTCTATTTTTTAATTTTATCATTGATTTCTAATTTCATTCCATTATATTCTGAGAGAATCAGGGTAGTATCTCTAGTTTTTTTATTTTTTATTTTCTAAGAATTGCTTTGTGGCATAATATATGGTCTATTTTAGGGAAGGATCCATGTACTGCTTTAAAGTAAGTGTATTCACTCATTGATGGATGAAATATTCTATATATGTCAGTTGGGTCTAAGTTATTGAAATAGAATTCTCTATTTTGTTTGTTTAGCTTTTGTTTGGAAGATCTATCCAATGGTGAAAGATGTGTGTTAAGGTCACTCAGAATTATTGTGTTGTGGTCTATTTGACTCTTGAACTTGAGAAGACTTTGTTTGGTGAACATAGAAACTTCATTGTTTGGTGCATATATTTTTATATTTGTTATGTCTTGTTGATGTATGTTTCCCATTAGCAGTATGAAATGTCCTTATTTATCCCTTTTGATTATCTTTGGCTTGAAGTCTACTTTATTTGATATGAGGAGGGAAACTCCTGCTTGTTTCTGCAGTCCATGTGAGTGGTATGTTTTTTCCCAACCTTTCACCTTCAGTCTGTGGATGTCTTTTTCTCTGAGTGAGTCACTTGAAGGCAGCATATTGTTGGGTCTCTTTTTAAATCCAATCTTCCAGTCTATGTCTTTTGATTGGTGAGTGTAAGCCATTAACATTGAGGATTATTATTGAGTCATGATTACTATTCCCGGTCATTTTTGTTTATTTTTTGGTATTTAACTTGACTTGGTTTCTCCTTTAATTGGTTTTTCCTTTAGTGTTATGCCTCCTTTTGCTGATTTTCATTGTTGTTTTTCAGTTCCTTCTCATGGAATATTTTGCTGAGGATATTCTGTAGTGCCAGTTTTCTAGCTGTAAATTCATTTAACTTTTGTTTATCATGGAAGGTTTTTATTTTGTCATCAACTCTAAATATTAATTTTGCTGGATATAAGGTTATTGGCTTCCATTTTTTAAAAAGCTTGGTATATGTTGTTCCAGGATCTTCTAGCTTTCAAGGTCTGGGTTGAAAAATCTGCAGATAGTCTAATTGGTTTCCTTGTATATGTAATCTGATTTCTTTTTCTTTTGGCTTTTAAAATTCTCTCCCTATTCTGCATGCTAGGCACTTTCATTATAATGTGTCTTGGTGTGAATCTGTTGTGGTTTTGTACATTTCATGTCCTAAGCCTCTTGTATTTGATTTTCCAATTCATTCTTCATGTTTGGAAAATTTTCTGGTATTATTTCATTGAACAGATTGTTCATTCCTTTGATTTGTAATTTTATGCATTCTCTATCCCAATAATTCTTAAATTTGGTCTTTGTATGTTATTCCATGATTCTTAAGTGTTCAGCTCATGGTTTCTTACCATCTTCACTGTGTGGTCAACTTTATTTTCAAGATTATATAGTTTGTCTTCATTGTTTGAAGTTCTGTATTCCAAGTGATCTAATCTGTTGGTGGTGCTTTCTATTGAGTTTTTAATTTAGTTTATTTTTTTTCCTGAACTTCAAGGGTTTCTGGTTTTTTTTTTCAGAACCCTCATCTCATTATTGAAATAATCCTTTGCTTCCTGTATTTGCTTATGTAGCTCTTTATCAAAATAATCTTTTGCTCACTGTATTTGCTGTCTGATATCATCCTTTAATTCACAGAACATTTTCATCATGTACATCCTAAACTGTTTCTCTGTCATTTCTTCTGCTGTGCTGACCATGTATTCTAAGAATGCAGTATATTGGTTTGTTTGGGGCACTTTCTTCCCTTGTTTTTTTCATGTTGTTTTTGTGTCTTCCCTTCTAACACTGAGGATCCAAGGTGTTACAGTTTTTACCCTATAGGTTTATTGTGTCCCTGTGGGGCTCCAATACCTCTTCTTTATGGCAGAGAACTTTATTAATAGATCCCAATACAAAGAATATGCAATCTTAAAGCAAATAGCTGTTATTAAGATGTTTACAGTTGTGTTACAATATACAGAAATGGAGAATTCAATTATTATCTATAATATGAACAGTAGGTCTACAGTTTCTGATGGTGGACAAAGAGAGAACTGAGGGTGGGTGTAGGATGAGATATTAAGGAGGTATGAGGTGAGGATATAGTTATTAGATCTTATGAAGTATGAAAATGGAATCTAAAGAAGTTTGCTAGTAGCAGGAGAAAAGAGAGAAAATGATTTTGGGAAAACAAGTGGATGCAAAGAAATTAGAGTACATAAAACAAACAAATATAAAAATTAAGAAAAATTTAAAAAAATGTAAAAATAGGAGATAAAAGAATATACAAGCCAACTGTAATATACTATTCAGACATCCCGGTAGCCTAATTCATGAAAAGTACTTGGTTTCACAAATATTGGAGATATGAGGGTTGAACAAGAGAGAGAGAGAGAGAGAGAGAAGAAGAAGAAGAAGAAGAAGAAGAAGAAGAAGAAGAAGAAGAAAAAAAAAAAAAAAGAGAAGAAAAGAAAAACCAATGTCAAAGGAAAATATAAGGATTGTTTCTGTTCCGTATCTTTCCTGCTTGCTTCTCATCCAATAGGTGGGGTTGTCTTTTGTTTGTTGGTATCTCCATCCTTAGGATGGTGAAGGTTATTGGGGGGAGGGCTGGTCGTGGGGTGTAGTTCCTGGAGGTGGGGTATAGCACTTGCTGGTCCCCAATAGGAGACTGCACTCCAAGGATCTCCTTTGAGGTTCACTCGTGTGTTGTGGGTGCCTGGTCTTATCTCCTTATATTACCTGTAGAACTCACAATTCCTGGTCTCTAATTTAGTCTCTAAACTGTATGTCACTCACCCCCTCCCTTTAAACTTCCTAATCAGGAACCTCTGTCTCCTGTAGTCTTGTGGGCTGCACTCTTGCGGCTGTGCACCTGTCATGGAGAGCTGTTTTGTATTGGGCAGTTCAGGGCCAGGCTTTGTGAGCTATAGACCTGCTGTGTAACTGCAAGCACTGTGCCAGGTTAGTGACTGCAGGGGAGAGGAGGAGTTGAGGACCATAGGTACCTTGATATTGCTTATAGGCCCCAGCTGATGTCCCAAGTGGGGAGTTTCCCCAACTAAAGATGATGAGAAAGGTGTCCCAAGATAGAGGCAGCTACTTTCAGAGATGGGGTGTCCTGTTGGATGGGGCCGGGTGGTGGCATTGGGTGGTATATTCAGAGATGCAGCTCTGTGAAGTGCAGGGTTGTGGGCTGGTGGCCAGTGTCCCCAGGTGCAGGCTACCTCATATAGGGGACTATGGCAGTGGTTGCAGTGTCCCAAGATGGAGGTAACCCAGGGAGCCCCGCATTTCTAGATGGGGGTCCCCACTTGAGTGAAGGCTATAGGTCCTGCTCATGGGCAGTGGCCAGGTATTCTGATGGGAGCAGAGGCCAGGATTCCTGAGCTAGCTCGTGGCCAGGGGTCCTGCTCAGGAATGCAATATTATTCTTCCTTGATAAATCTTAAGTGAACATACTGGGGAAAAGAAAATGATGTCTATATTTCATATCTCACATAATTAAAAGGAAAGGGACTGGTAAATTTGATCTGAAAAATGCTGTGTTAAGGCCTTCTGGCCCAACCTAAGTCCCTATGTATATTTATTTTTTATGAAGAGTTTTCATGACTAGAGGTTTCATTGAAATGCTTGAAAGAAATTTTCTTCATAGTTACTTCATTATAGATTAATATATCTGAATTTCTACCTTAGAGAATTTATGACATTCAAATATTTTAAGGATTTTAGAAAGGGTTTCTATTAAGGAAACAAAAATCTTTGCCAATTTTCAAAGCCATGTTGCATGTCAAATCAATGTGACATAACTAAACCTAACTCCTCAGCCCAGAGCAAAGACAGGTCTCACTCTAGGAAGCATTTCCTTCCCACTGCAGCAAGAAAAAAGTAATTCTTCCTTTTTCTGATGCACTGCTGCTTTTACCCCAAAACTGAACTCAACACCAAGGACTAGTATTGGTTGATTTTCGGAGGTCTTAAGACAGCTCCTGTTTGGTTACAAATGTTTTGCTTTGATTTTTTATATATATATATATATATATATATATATATATATATATATATATATATATAGTGATTTAATATATAATTGAATGGAAGAAAATACTTAATCATATTGTAAGATTGTTAAAATAGGGTATTTGTATATTTGCTTATTTCTCTTGCCCAGATTTCGTCAAAACTTGAATCTACTAGTACCTTATTTTGGGAAGTCATTTTAACGGTCTTCCTTCAACACCTATTTGGTGATAGCCCCTCAAAATGTCTCCTTTCTGTTTCCATGGAGTCACTGAACCAGAGTCAGCTCTAAGGACACATGATCTGTGAAGTCCCTAAAACCCCATGTTCAGAAAGGCTTTATTCTTCATGTAATGCTCTGCTTTTGTGTCTTGAAATTCTTAATAATTTTTAAAACATTGGGCCTGAATTTCCATTTGACACTGGACCTGCAAATTATATAGCATGCAGTTGTTGCTCTTTGGAGAGCATTGACAACATTTGTGTTTTCTTTATAATAGCCTCATTACTTAATGTAATTATTGTTCATTAAATATTTTCTGATTATATGGAAGAGACTCTCTGCCAATCTTTGCTGACCCCAGCAAGGAAGATAAATAGTCTGGGGCTGTGTACAATCTCTTTGGATAAAAAGCAATTCACAATGGTAATGGTTTCCATTATGTAATTAAATAGTTGATGTTAGCCATAGAAAAGAAAATTTTTCAGGTAAATGGACATATGACACAATTTTACAAGGTAATCAACATTAAAAAATTTATAACACTGAAAATTAATGTTTTAACTTCATGCATAATATCAGTAACAATAATTTATATTAAAAATATAATAACATTAGGAAAAATCCAACTGAGATTTCTTGTCTCATTTTTACTTAAGCCTAAAGGTATAAAAACCCAGCTGGCAAACATGGGTTTTGAATAATCAATTAGAAAAGCCTAAAACATTTTTTAATGTTTCATGAAAAAAAAATTTTAAAGGAAAGGAGAAAGGAATTCTTACCATTGACTCAAATGAGCTTGCACTGCTCAGTGGGAAACCTTAATCAGTTCATTATTGTCTTAACGTTATTTTCTTTCATTAAGTATATGAATTACACTGAAAAATGAAAAATAATGAGCAAGATGATAGTCTTAGTTCTGTACCTTGAAAAGCCAACAAAAGATTCACTACCCTTTAAAAGCCAACAAATTTAGAACATTGGAGTTTTTCATTATCAAATCTTAATATTTGTGCATAGGAGTGTTGAACATGTAGAATATGGAAGGAAAACACTGCTTTTTAGGGTACTACTTCAAATACTGAGGTGTAATCTGATCAGTTTAATTAATGCATATATATTAAATAAAAGAAACTTCTTTTTATAATTAAGAGTGGCATAATTGAATAGAAGAAAATACTCAATCATATTGTAAGATTGTTAAAATAGTGTATTGGATTTTTAATGTGGGTCATAATACTCTTTTATGTTTAGAGAATGAATAAAATAAAGTCTTGGGCATCTACTGATTTAATTGGGCCTTCACTTATTGAAGGAAATAATGCTGCATTATATTTTGGAAACTAAGGCTATCTATACATAGTAATAATAGACACTGTAGGGACAAATAAAGCATTGCATTAGCAACAATTACTGTGTATTGAAAACTTGACCTTTTTGACTGAGCAGGTAGTTTCTATTAAAAAGAGGCAAGTTACCAAAAATGAATCAAATTCCACTTTTATCATTTTTATCTATTTAAGTTTCATGCTGAGGAAATTTTCAACAGTAAACAACATGATGATTCTATCCAAATATGCGCTTTCCTCAAAAAAGAAACCATTTATTTGGCTATTGAAAGATTTAAGAATTTCAAGAGTTAGGTTGGCTATGTTCTGTTAATGAATTAAAAGCAATGGCTTTCCGAATTTTTAAAAGTTAAGCTAAGAGATTTACATTATATTATAAGCTAAGAGATTTATATGAAAATATGCAAAATACTTTGGAAAAAAAAGAAATTGTAGAAACAAATTAAGTTTTCCCAAGTAAATAATCACATTTTGTTTTAAAATCATTATAATCCATCTATGCATCAATTTTATCATAGATTACATCTCTTTGGGGGGAGGAGCAAGGTCTGTTCATCTTTTTTACATATAAAATATTTACTAAAATATATTTCTGAAAGTATTTGTTCAATTGTTATAAATATGATAAAAAATACTGCACAAATCAGCAAAGAGAAAAATCCCAACCATTGGCTTATGTGTCAAAGTACATTCTATTGTCATGTAACAAATCAGAACAAATATTTAAAAAGAGCAAACAAAAAAAAAGAAGAAAGAAAAGAAAAAAAAAAGAGCAACAGAAACAAGAAGGAGTTTGGCCTTCTATAGACACTATTAAACATTAAATGAAAAATTAAATAAAAATTTGTTCCTTTTTAAAAGTATCTATTTATTTTAATATCCTCAGATAGATTCCTGCATGCTAGAAACCTGAGAGACTAAATATGGCCGTAAGTTTTATGCCCTGGCCACACTTAATTTAGATGTCAAGCCTGTTTTTACATTGTCACACAAGTGAAATACATATTGTTAATATTTTGTAAGCCCATATAGTTCTTAACATCTAATTATGTGACTAATAACTGCATTTAAATCCTAGAAATAATGCATAAATTTAGGCCCCGACGTAGTAGGTTGGCTGCTTGTATCTAGTGTGGAAATCTTGCTAATTCTCAAGGAAGACTGACCCTCCCTGAGGCAGAAGTGGAGGTAAAAATCAAGGGCAGGTGCTGGGGCAGGACACTGTTTCTGGCAGGCTCAGGAACATACTACTTCACTCTGTGGAGCTAGAAAAGACAAAGCCTGAAGGCCAGATTTCTGGAAATGTTACATGAAATTTGAAAAGAGACTTCCTGTGAAATGTAACATTTTCTCATTAAACTAATGACTAGAGAACAGCTGTTGACTCTAGTTCAGTGAGCTTTGGGGCTTTTTCTTACTGCATTTTTCATAATGTACAAGTGATAGAATGAGGATTAAGTCTTAGGCTCAAGTTATCTGACCTGATTTCAATTCCCTTTCCAGTGCTGATAGGCAACATGATCCTACTCATCAGGGTGTCCCTCTGCCATACTTCATTGCCATGTATGAACTAGGAGGATATCTTGGACATTTGATCATTTTTGCTTTAGCTGCTCTACAGAGAGGGAACAGATCTTTTATTAGATGATTTTTTTCCTTTGGTCCTTTATTTCTAATTGACATTCTATCTCTATAGGCACTTTACATACGCATGCGCACGTGCACATGCACATACCCATACATTTTTGTGGCTAAATGGAAAATATTTGTGGCTTAACCCTCCCTTAAGTAAAGGTATCTTAGTATATAAGAACACCTAAAATGTCTTTGTGTAAGTCTTCATGTGACTTTTTTCCCCCAGTCACAGTGAGTTTATTTGATTTTACAGTTCATATTCCCTACTCTGTATTTATAGATATATATTAAACATACCCTTTGGTTAAATCTCAGTTTACAGATTATTTTTGCTCACATCAGAGGGTCCTTTAGTTTGCTTTGGTTCATAAAAGCCTACATTTAGTTTGTAGGAAATATTTAGAGAATGTGACCTTTAGAATTAAATGTACTTAGAAAGGTAGTGTGTCAATAGATCTTTCTCTTGTGGTTACATAATGATTTCCTCCTTATGAAAAAAATAGACTATTTAATTCAAATGATTTAATGATTTTAAATTATACATGTTAATGATTTTAAATTGCATACATTCCATTTTGTAGTATATAAAACTGATCATTCTATAATTTTTATTTTATTTTACATTTTAAATCCAATTTGCATTTATAATGGTACGGGGAATTGCAGCAACTCCTCCAAATTTTTGCAGAAGGTAAAAATGAAGTGTCTTTAAGCTGACTGGGTATTAGATTTGAAGTCAAGTCTCTTGACCAGACTGTGTTGTTTCTATTTAAAACTGCTCAGTGGTTTAATTGACCTTCCTCCATTTAGTTGAGATTCATAAAGCTTAGTGAATGTTGTGGTAGAGGGTGCACTTGTTAAGCTATGCCACTTGTAAACTAAAAAAAAAACTGTGGGTTGCACTAAGACCTAAACTGCCTTAAAAAAAAAGAAAGAGAGAGAGAAAAGAATCTCTTATCAAAGGCTATGATGTAGCAATGAGAAAATGCTCTTGGAATTTGCTGATCTTACCATTTTGTCTGCCATCCTGAAGCAGCTAACATGGTAGAACAGTAGAATGGCATTTGAAGGCAATTGCAATGTTAGCTAGATAGCAATACCTTTCAGGGATGGGTCAACTTTTTCCAGTAGACCACATAGACTCTAAATTTAGACTCTAAATTGATACCCAATATTTGTTGCTTTCTCTATAGTCAGGATTCATGGGTTTAGAAATAGCGAGGTGGAAATCAAAGTTGTACTACTTGCTATTACTCCTTGTATCAAGCAAATCTTTTTCTTTATGTCCTCATCATCATATTTTATGCTGGAGTAGATTTCAGTTCCAAAAGAAGAATGTTTACACCAGAGATACAATGATTCCATTGACCTGGAAGTTAAGACTGACAGTTGACCCCTTTAGGGCTTGTCATTCATCTGAATCAATAGGCAGAGAAGTGAGATACTTGCTGGCTTGAGTGACTTATCCTGACTACCAGTGGGAAATTGGACTGTTATTCTATAATGGAGACAGGGAAGAGTATGTTGGGAAAGCGTAGATTTTTTCCCATGTATTAAGGTAAATGGAAATCTGTAATAATTTATTCAATTCAGCAGGATTGACCCTTTTGGATTAGACCATTTAGAAATAAAGTGGATCACCCAACAGGTAAAAAACAACATCCACTAAAGCAAAAAAGAATATGGAGTGCGTATCAGAAGAAGGTAGTTATATCTATGATCACAGGACTAGTTATAGATTTGAGAACTCTAATTGTCCAGTAGTTCTCCCTTATCTTGTTATTAATATGTATGTGTTTAGCAGATTGTTATATGCAAGTGTGTAATGAATGTTAATTTCACATCATAGTTTTAGTATATCAAAGATATCATGCAAGGACCTTTCATTCTCTTCTGGGGTAAGATTAGTGCATTTTCTGTTGCATGTGAGATAGTTGTATCATGATAGGGAGAAATATGATCTTGCTATGTCTTTATTTGGCGATTAAGTGTGGCTTAAGGAAATATGCATAGATGCCAAGATGACAAGGAGTGAATTAGTGATGGGTAATTTATGTGTCGAGTTGATTAGTCCACATCAATCATTATCCCAGATGTTTCTGTGAAGATATTATTTAGGTGATACTAACAGTTAAACCAGTAGACCCATAAAGCAGTTCACTTGTAATGTGGGTAGGCCTCATCCAATCAGTTAAAAGCCTTAATAGAAAAAGACTGACTTCCTTAGAAGAAGGGAATTCTGCCAACATACTGCCTTTGGACTTGATCTGCAACATCAACTCTTGCTGGGCCTCTGCTGGCCTTCCTTGCAGATTTTGAACTTACTATCTCCAAACTTGTATAAGCTAATTCCATTAAAATCAATCTTTTTGCCTTTGTCTCTTTGTATATATCTAACACAGAGATATGGAATGGAGAGAGATAGATAGATAGATAGAAGGGGGGGAGGGAGATATCTTTGGAGAACCCTAAAACCCTAATAATGCTACAGTTTGGATATGAGGTGCCCCTCAAAATCTTGTTAATGGAAAAATATTCAGAGGTGAAATGATTAGATTTTGAGAGCAGTTAACTTAATCAATAAATCCTTCTTTGAATGGATTAACTGTAGGCAAGGGGGGACAAAACTGGAGGAGATGGGTCACTGTGCCCAGGAAGGTCACATCTTCCTTCCTTGTAACTCCTTCCAGCATCACCCACTCTCTGCTTTCTGATGCCACCATGTCCTGAACTGCTTTCCTTTGCCATGCCCTCTGCCCTAATATTACACATCATCTCAGGCTCAGAGTCAGCCATCTATGGGCTGAGACCTCCGAAACTGTGAACCCCAAATAAACTTTTCTTCCTCTAAGATGTTTTTATCAAGCATTTTGTTCACAGCCATACAGAAGCTGACTAAAACAAACATAGATAAGTTTCTGAGGTGATTTAAAAATATTAATAACAGTGAATTGCCACTAGAAATACAGTGTGATTCCACTAGAATGTGAGTGCAGTGACCAATACTGTAGTATATAAAACTAATCATTCTACAATTTTTATTTTTATTTTATTTTACATTTTAAATACAATTTGCATTCGTAATGGTATGGGGAATTGCAGCAACCTATAGTATGGGTCTCTTGGTCATTGCTTAGTCCAGCACTTAGAATGCTGCTTAGTGAGGAACAGGCAGTCAATAAATACTTGTTGAATCAGTGAATGAGAAATACGGGGGAAAGATAAGTGAAAAACTGTACACAACGTTTATGATTAAATAATCAAACCTAGTATACAATTAAAGACCGGATTTGATGATTTGGTAATTGATAATGTTAGAGGAGTGGTAGAGGCAGGGACCAGCTTAACATAGATTTAGGGTTTGTTGAAAAAAAGAGCAATAAATGTAAATTATCTGTTAAAAGTTTGGTAATATGTAATTTTCACCTGCTATGTCTTATTCAAATAGGTGACTACTTACCAAACAGTTGATGATAATAAAAAGATAATCATTTCACAACATTGATGTTTGGGGTGGTTAGTTGCCCTGTGGTAGCAACTGGAAAGCAGGATTGTAGAGGTTTGCTGGTGTGTCGTGTTTACACAGCCTATTGCACATTCCTCATGGCAAACCTCATTCATCAAGAGCACGGTGTAATTATTTTTCCCACTTCTCATGTATGGTGATCAAGGCAGAGATAACACAAAGCTTCTCTTCCAATTTATACATGTAAGCTTAGTACTGAAACTCATGTCTTTTCACTTTACAATACAAAGAGGTTTGAGATCAGGAGAGAGAATAGAGAAGGGGAATTATAGAGGGCCCAGGAAGAATGTGGGTTAGATAGGGTCTGTGGATTTTGAGCAGAGGCAGAAAGGGGTGGTTTTGGCCAAGTGGGGTGCTGCTTCTGAGAGTGGAGGTTTCAGAGGCTGTATTGGTGCGACCCTCTCAGCCAGAGGGTGAGGGAATTAGGAACACTAATGACCTTACTTGCCTCTTCTCTGAATAAGTGGGTTTTTTGTTTCTGTTTTTGATTTTTGTTTTTTGGTACCAGAGATTGAACTAAGGAGCACTCGATCACTGAGCCACATCCCCAGCCCTATTTTGTATTTTATTTAGAGACAGGGTCTCACTGAGTTGCTTAGCACCTTGCCATTGCTGAGGCTGGCTTTGAACTCACGATCCTCCTATATCAGCCTCCTGGAGGCATGTACCACCACACCCAGCTGAGTAAGGGGTTCTTGATGAGGCTGATGGACTGAAGAAAGGAGTGAGGGCTTAGATTAGAATAAAACTAAGGTGCATGGGAGATAATGATGTCCAAATTGAGGCACAAGTGTTATTGAACAACAACACTACATGAGGAGTTCATGAAGAACTAGAGATGAATTTATCATGGCAGCCATCTTCATAGCACAGTGACTTTCTCCTGGTGTTTTATCAGTGCAGAAATCTGCCTTGGTGAGGCAACTTTTGGGACTGGCTTAAAGGTAGAGACATTTAGGATCAGTATGTTGGAAGAATGGGGAAAACAGGAGAAGAGGGTCATTCATTCAGTTATAACACAAATATTATTCTTTTTTTTTGTAATGATGATTGTAACCAGTGATTGGCTTTACCACTTAGCCTATCCCCAGTCCTATTTATTTGTTTTTTTATTTTGAGACAGGCTCTCACTAAGGTGCTTAGTACTTCACGAAGTTGCTGAGGCTGGCCTCAAACTTGTGATTCTCCTGCCTCAGTCTCCAGAATCACCAGGTACAAATATTATTCATTATATGCTAAATGCCAGGCTCTTAATAAATACTGGTTTGAAGAGTCCAGGAGGCTGGTGAGGTGAGGTCTAGGGTAGTATAGGGAATACAAATCTGAACAAGAACAAAGAACAATTACCACAGGGTAAGGAACTCGAGATCCTGACAAATAGGGGATTGTGAAGAGGAAATATGGTATTAAAGTTTAAAATACCAAAGGACTCATCTTGCTTGATAGGGATAAGGTTGTGAAGTACAGTAGCTCTCTTCAGGGAAGGGGAGGATGTGGTAGACATGGGGAATCCAAGGAACTAGGAGGCTACACAATCTATTTACCTAATCTTTCCTATCATTCAATCTGCTGGATACAAAGATAATGGGACTTCCAGGTGAAGAAAAAAAGTGAGGAGGGATATTACAGACACAGAGAAGAACTTCCTTAGTGGATCAAAGAGGATGAAAGCCCTTTGAGCCAAATTAACCATTTGTTGTTTAGGCAGAAGTCATCTCTGTGGTAGCTTCCTGATGTATTTAGAGATGTGAGATGTCTGAATGCAATCAATCTCTGTTTACATTCATGAAATTATCCACTTAATTATGAATGCAAGCACATTGGTTATAAAAATATGCATCAAGGCTTTGGAAAGATAAGTGAAAGTCTGTAACACTTCATAGGCCTATGTTCTACATTCTTATTTGCATGTATATACAGAGGGGGAAAAAAACTCTTGACTTGTAGCCAAATAATATTAGCAGTGAATCATGAATATACATGCTTAATTTAGATCTTGGGAATCATCAGACAGCTGGGCAAAGGTTATGCTTTTCCCTCTGTACACTAAAGAACATGATCAAATGGCTTTATGAGTTCATAATTCACAGTGTATTATATCAGTCGGTCTGGAAAATAAAAATGTTGGTAACAGTTCAGCCAGAATTACTCTATAGAGTGAAGTGCCCCAAAGGCACAGTGCATGAAGCTCAAACTGCTAATTACCACCTCTGTTGAATGTGCTCATCAGGTCAAGGCTGAGACCCATGCACTGATTTGGGCTCAGGAGGGCACTGTGATACTGAGCGAAGTGGAACACTGGGTTCACAGTGACCAGAAGAGAGCATGAGTTAATATTGGATCACAAAGAGGATTGCCTGAAGTGGCTCTTCTTGGGCTTCTGCTGCTCAATGGAGCAATTTAGTAACATGGGCAGAAAGCCATGCTTTTGGTGATATTGCCTCAATACTGGATCTGCCAGCTTTCTGATACATGGCTTACAACACAGCCTTCCTCTTTACTATTTCTAGTTTACTGCTTTAATTCAGTGCATCAGCCCACATGTAGGCTGTTTAGCATTTTATTAGTTGATCTCCTTCTTTTCTCCCTTCATTTTTTTTTTTTTTTTGGTCCTGGAATTGAAGTCAGGGACACTCGACCCTGACATATATCCCCAGCCCTCTTTTGTATTTTATTTAGAGACAGGGTCTCACTGAGTTGCTTAGCACTTCACTAGTGCTGAGGCTAGCTTTGAACTAGCCATCCTCCTGTCTCAGCCTCCTGAGCCACTGGGATTACAGGCATGTACCACTCACTGCACCAAGCTCCATTAGTTACATACTTTAGTAAAGCAGAGATTGCTAACTGTTTTCTAACATTTATTCTTCCCTCTTTCATAAAATAGACATTTAGCTGGAGAATACATTTCACACTGCTTTCTTTGGAATGAAATGTCACAAAATTCTGTCCTAGAAGATATACAAAGAACTGATGGGTGTAAGTTCTGATCTGTGGACTATGTTCTCCCGTGTTCCTTTCTCATTTCTGGCTGACTGGAGTACAGATATGATGGAGGGGACTGGGTCAATCATTTGAGGCTACATATTTAAGATGGCAGAACAAGATAAAAGGGATCTGGGACTCTAGCAGCATGTTATTTCCCTAGAAGATACAATTACTTCATCCTTTATTGTGCAGTGAAGCCTGCATTCTAAGATGCAGGTTTTAAAGTCTTTGTTGGCTCCCAATTGCTTAAAGATATGTCCCTTACCCTTGAGGAGGGTATTTAAGATTCTTCCAAATCTAGATTCAGTTCACCTAGCAGCTTAATTTTCTGTCACTAGCCTGTGGATAGACTCCTCTACCATCTGAGTTCTCCCTTTTCACTGAATAACCTTCATTTGGTGTTTTTACATGTTCTGTAGCCTCTTCTTGGAATGAAGTCTTCTCTCTCTCTCTCTCTCATATATATATATATATATATATATATATATATATATNTATATATATATATATATGGTTTACCACTCATTGTTTAAGGTCCAGTTCTAATGTTACCACCTTGGTGTTGTTCTTCTGGACTGGCAACAATTTTCCCTGGTATGCTTAATTTTTCCTTGGGTCTTCCAGAGTACTTATTATTCCATTTTATCATATTGGCCTGAAGGAGAATACATTCCAGCCCTCTAACCTTAGTTTTGTCACAGGCAAAATGAACAGCGCATAATCAGGAAAAAGTTGGAACTCAGGAGTTTCTGTTTCTTGGGGAGAGGGATCCTGAATGAAAGGGAGGTTTTGTTGGCCAAAGAGCAGGATGAAGTTGGAGGTGCTCTAAGTTCTTTGCAATTTAAATGCCTTTGCCAGTGCTGTAGTGGGTAGGGGAGGGGGACCAGGAAATCAAACAGCATGAGACAGATGCCTTTGGCTACTGGATTCAAGCTGGAAAAACAGTCCCTGACAGGCTACAGTCATTGTCTTATATTTCTAGAACTTGAAAGATAAGGAGGAAATCTGCAGACTAGCGCCATAGGGATAGGAAGGAATTGGACTAGTGTAGTCCCTGAAAACAAGTGTGTCTTTTTTCTCTGGGTGTGGAGATGTCCTGCAGTTTATCTGACACCAACAGCTGCCTTTGACACTTGCTTCCTGACATCTTAGGCTACACTGATCCACTTGGTGTTCATGGAAAAAGTCACAGTCAATGTATTTGGTTTTATCTGCTTTATCCCACGTCCAGAACTTTGACTTAAATGAAAGATGTTTTTAATATCCCTGTGGTCAACATTTGTGAATCAAGATTCCATATATCTTGGTTCTCAGGAATACTCCAGATATACAAACCCTATGTAAAGGGTCTGTGGAATAGAGTTTTGTATATTCTGGTTATGTTAAAGCAGAAGACATTAGGGAAAATATGTACTACTAAAGTTAAAAACTGATTTTGAAAATAAACTTTGACATGCAAACCAGTTTTGTTTTCTTTCAATGTCTTAGTTAATTTAGCATAGTATAGAAGGCAGACTGTTTGATGACTGAATGGAAGATTGTCACAAAAACAGTGATTCAGAGCATAAGTTCCAAGCTTTGTGGCCTGATTTTACTTTACAACATTAGAATACTTAAACTGGTGTGTTTTAGTTTCCTCATGTGTAACATAGAGATATTATTACTATCGACCTCATAAGCCTCCTGTTAGAATTAAATGTGATACATATATGAGGTCTTCCTTTAGTGCAGGCACATAATAAATGCCATAAATATTAGAACTAAACATTCTTATTTTATATAATATTTATTTGTCAATTAACACTCTTTCTTTGACCCCTTACATAGCCCAAGACAATGGACTCTTTCAAAACTCATATTAGTTACAGGAATTGGTGACATTATAAAAAAAAATGTCAAGAATCTAATATCTTTTCTTGTGACATGATAAGGTATAAATTAGGAGACTGTAAGCTCATGTCTAAGTAATGATTCCAGTTTTAGTTTACTCAAAGAAAGGGCTGTTATTATGTCAGTTCTTGGGAAGCTGTGGATAGGACGGCATATAGTGGGATTTTGTAGGTAGGTTTTTGTAGATGGTAGTGAATAAAATCATAAACAAGGTAGGGGAAAGTGATCTTAAAATTAACCCACATGGCCTTTTTGGCACATGTCTTTATACTGGCCACCCCTGAGACAGCACAAGGGTTTGAGATGGATTTATGCCCAAATTCCTCATGGCATATTTTAAAAGATTTTAACCAAAATATGCTGCCACAATGAACACACACTCTGTGCTTTATGAATGGCCTGTTTATTGCTGTGGTTCCGCACAACTAGAACAGACTGGTCTAAACCAGACAAATTCATGCAAAGTCATGAGGTAGTGCTTTAAATCTAATCCTCACTTCTAAATCTACTTTCAACTACATTAATGTGTAGATATTGCAATGAAATATACTGGTTGTACACCTTTTGAACAACTCCATGCCTGTCGCTATTTAATGTGGAGCATGAAGGAATCTGATTATCATGCTTCAATGTGTTCTTCCAGAATACGTGGGTCTGACTGCAGGAAATAGCAGCTCTATCTTTGAAGCAAGGACTTTTCCTCTGTCTCCAAGAGTAAATAGCCAGCGAAAGCTTCCTCACTGTAAGGAAGTCTGAATAAATGTGTGATAGAGGGGAGAGGGCTGTCTGCTGCGGGTGTCAGAAGGGCACCTGAAGGAAGGCAGCTGGCTCCTGCAGAGTGATAAGGCAGAGGTTACTGAGGCAGAGATAAAAAGCTCACTCACTCAGTCAAAATACATTACAACCTGAAAGATCCCAATGGTTTTTAATATTGCACCCCAAGCCTTTCTCAGAACAAAATGACTGTTCTGATTTTGTGTGGGGATGTAAGAAGCATACTCTACTAACTGCAAGGAAGTCAGGCAACAAACATGCACACGTGTTCTCTCTATGTGTTTGTGTGTGTGTGTGTGTGCACACGTCTGTCTGTCTGTCTGTCTCCCCCTCCTCCCTTCCTCCCTCCCTCCCTCCTGAGGGACTGGTTTTACTAGTTGTAGGTGGGCAACTCTTTCTCCAAAGGAACACATTAAGAAATCATTGCGGGGCTGGGGTTGTAGCTTAGTAGCAGAGTGCTTGACTAGCCTGTATGAGGCACTGGGTTCAATCCTCAGCACCACATAAATCTAAATAAATGAGATGAAGCTATTGCATCCAACTACAACTAAAAATATTTTTTAAAAGAAACAAATTATTTAAAAGAAAAAAATTCTCAAAGGAGAATAGACAGGATAGGGGATTTCATTGACTGAGGCACAAACTGTTCTTGCTCAAGATGCAGAAATTATTGCAGTTGGTGGAGACCGTGGTAGTGTTAAAAGTCAGTCAGGGTGTTCCAGGAATAAAACTCTTAGATGAATAAAGCCATCAAAAATCTTTACTAACTCAAGTCGATAGCTGGTATCTCAAGCATTTCCAAACCCTCACTGGTGTCTGATAAATTGGCAACTCTCTCCACTTTGGAGTACCTCCCTTGCCTTCTCAGTCACTCCCCAACCCTCATGCCCAACCTGTGCCTCCCAAGTGAAGATGTTATGTAACCTTATTGTCTATGATTTGTATTCCTTGAAAAATTCGTTTCTCTTACCCAAGTTATGTTACACCATGACCAGTTTCTTTTCATACTGTACAACACTTCTTATAACCACACCAATGGAATTATCACCCAACACTACTGGGCATACCTTCAGGTATTTCCCACTTTTTATTTTTCAGACTTATACATGCTTCTTGACCTTAGCCTTGCCTAAAAGAAATATAACTAAATATGTGTTGTAATAAGGAGATCTTAAAGGCAGATAACTTTTAATTACTTCCATATTTCACAAAGCAAATAAAACTTCTCACTAACTCTTTGGAGATCCATTTCAATTTTTATGTTTTTCCACTCATTCAGCAACTCTCTACAGCATATCAAGAATTCTGAACAAGAGCCTGAACTTTATTTACCTGGTATCAATTCAGATCTGTCTTAGTGAGCACGGAGGCCAACAAGAGAACTCTTTCAATGAGTTTCTGTGAGTCTCAAGAGAAAGACAGCAAGGAATACACAGGGTAGCAGGTTCTAGAGACTGTTATTCACTGAGGGCAGGACCCCCAAAGGTCATCTTCCCCTAGGTACAGCTTGCTAGGTAGAAAAAGAACTACACCACTAGAAATAAGGGAGAACTCAAATTTAAAAGGAGATGGGAATGGAACCATGCCCAATGGTTGAATGGAAAGTGATTTTGGAGTACAGCACCATGGGCATTCCAGTCATCTCCAGGCATACAGTTTAGGAATCTATACCTGGAAACATGGATTCAGGGTCCCCTGGCATGAGACTGTGTCTTCAAGAGTAAGATCAGCAAGAAGAGGTGGCCTACTAAAGGAGTAATAGAGGTAAATAAGTAACAAAGGAAATTTGTATTGACACCAGCACGGGTTTTGTTGGAGCAATCAAGGAATAGCCACAATGATACTAATATATTAAAACCAATTATTAGCTTTTTGAATGATGGCAGAAATGACAGATGCCACAATGCCATACAAAGAAAAATAGTATGTGAGCTTTTGCATAGACCTCTAAGAACCAGAAAGGAGGGGTTGAAATTCCATGGAATCTGCTCCTACTAGATGAGTCCATTTATTTCTTTGTTGCTATATTATAAATCCCATTGTCTAGGATGACTTGGAAAAATGTCAGATATTTCATTAGCACACACATCAAATAGTATTGTACTTCCTGTCACAATGAGAAGGTACACAGACCTTCAAGCACCGTCCTTCCATTTCCAGTACATGTAGATAATGGTCCCCCACCATCTTTTCTTTTGTAAAACAAGAATGAAAAAGGGCAAGAGTGAAATACATGGCCTGGCTGTTTTCTCCCTCAGATTGCTAGGTGAGAATTCCTTTATAAATCCCATATTTCTCTGTGGTTCCACTTAAGTAACACTGGTCTACAATCTCTCACAAAGACAGTTTCTAGACATCTGCTCTGTTAGGCAAACGAACGGTCTTCCAGTTGGCTGAGTGATTGGCAGCAGTGTTGAGGAGGGCACTAAATGAGAAGTTATGCTTGGCACAGCTCAGGAGCTGCAGTCGTTGGAAAGATGCTGCCACAATGAACACTCCCTACAGTAATATGAATGGCTCCTTGAAAGCTGTGGTTGTCTGTCCCTGGAGCAAGCTGGTTTAAAGGAGTTCTATGTGCAGTGGGTTTTTCCAGAACTGTAGCCAGCTTGCTTTTCGTTTTTCCTCCTCCTCCCCATCTTCCTTTTTTTTTTTCTTTTTCTAACTTTTTATGCTTTATCTTTGTACTTTGAACCCCACGTTAAGGACAATAGAAGAGTTGAGGTGGATTAGTAATTCCCTTCAAAACATATTTTTTAAACCAGAAAGGAAATACATTCAGAGACTTATATTTTTAGAGACTTACAGGATTTCATGTATGTGTGTATGTGTGTGTGTGTGGGGGGGCACACGCATGTGCACTTGCGCATATGCTCACATATAAATATGAACTATGTATGTGTGTCTGAGTATTTTCTTCCAACCCAAGAGTAAAAACTCCTAGTAAGCTGCTCAGAGAAGGTCTGAGCCCAGAAGCATTCTCTGATTCCCAAACTTGGGGTTCCTGTCTTAGAGGGGAAAATTTCATAAACTGATGATGGTGAAGTTACTAATTTTTTTCACGCATGGACACCGTGGGTATATCACTCAAAAGATGGCGTATCACAAGCTGAAGAATTCTTCTCTTATCAAGACATGCTGCTAGAATGAACCCTATCTTTCACCTTGCACAAAATTATCAACTCAAATTGGATCGGGGACAAAGGCATTAGACCAGAGACCCCATACTTACTAGAAGAAAAACTAAGCCCAACTTTCCAACATGTCAGTTTAGGAACTGACATCCTCAGCAAGACTCCTAAAGCATAAGAAATAAAATAAAAAACAAATGAGATGGAATCAAATTAAAAAGCTGCTTCACAGCAAAGAAAACAATCAAGAATATGAACAAAGTACCTACAAAATGGGAGAAAATTTTTGCCACCTGCACCTGAGATAGAGCATTAATCTCCAGGACATATGAAAAACTAAAAAAGAAAAAAAATCTTAACACCAAAAAACAAATAACCCAATCAATAAATGGACAAATGAATTGAACAGACACTTCACAGAAGAAATATGAATATTAACAAATATATGAAAAAATGTTCCACTTCACTAGTAATTAGAGAAATGTAAATTAAAACTACACCGAGATTTCATCTTACTCCAGTCAGAATGTCAGTTTTCAGAAATACAAATAATGATAATGGTTGGTGAGGATGTGAGGAAAAAGTTACACTCGTACATTGCTGGTGCAACCACTCTAGAAAGCTCTATGGAGATTTCCCAGAAAACTTGGACTGGAACGTCCATTCAACCCAGTTATTCCACTTCTCAGTATATACCAAAGATCTTAAAATCAGCATACTACAGTGATGCAACCACATTAATGTTTCTAGCAGCTCAATTTATAATAGCTAAGCCATGGAATCAATCTAGGTACCCTTCTACAGAAGAATGGATAAAGAAACTCTAGTATGTATACACAGTGGAGAATTACTCAACCATAAAAAGACTTTATGACTTTTGCCAGCAAATAGATCGATCTGGAGACTATCATTCTACATGAAGTAAACCAGTCCCATAAAACCAAAGGTTGAATGTTCTCTCTGATATGCAGATGCTAACACACAATAAAAAGAGGAGAGAAGAATAGAAGTTCATTGGATTAGACAAAGGGGAATAAAGGGAAGAGAGGCAGGGATGGGAATAGAAAAGACAGTAGAATGAATAGAACATAACTTTTCCATGTTCACACATGAATACATGACAAGTATAACTTCACATTATGCACAAACGTAAGAATGGGATTCTAATTATACCCCGTGTATGTATAATATGTCAAAATACACTCTAGTGGCATGAATATTTTTATTTTTATCAGTTGTATATGGACATAGTACCTTTATTTTGTTTATTTAGATTTATGTGGTGCTGGGTATCGAACTCAGGACCTCACACATGCTAGGCAAGTGCTCTACCACTGAGCTACAACCCCAGCCCCAAGTGGCATGAATATTGAAAAAGAAAAAAAAAAAGAATAGAAACACTGAACAGTTTCTTCTGGCTTAACCTTGTGCTCCCATGATACTTCTCTGTCTTGCTCCAAAGGGACTGGGTTTCAATCTCAAGTCCTGTGACCTTGTGTGTGAAGGGCAAGTTTTTAATATTTCCAGGGTATGGTGCAGAGCACATGAAGGGAGGATCATTTTGCCTGTGCTAAGCGATAACCAATCACTTTCTAGTGTTACAGTGATTCCTTCTGCTTTATTCCTTTCTCATAGATTCTTTTCTCAAAAATGTAATTGCATTTTTATAGTATCAGAAGTTTTGACCAAGTTCTTTGATGTTTGATATTTGTTCAGTGGTAGAGAAATACAAGTACTTTCAAACGACCATCTTACCAATTAACATAGAGAAACATTTTCTAAAATACATCCTTAAGTATTCATAGACCTTTCATCTGCCTGTTCAGCTTTTTTCTGATTTGTGAGATGACATTTTGTTAATTTGCAATTTTGATTCTTATCATAATTTATATTTCTATGTATTTTAAGAAAAGATTTATAAAATAAGCACATGCATTTTGGAAAATAATTCTAATTTGTCAGAGTTTTGAAAAGTAAATTCAGTGAGTCATAGGATTTTGTTATATTTTTGCCTGTTCAAGGCAGCCTGATGACTATCCTTGCTAGCCCTTTCTTTTACATACACATATGTACTAAACTATCAAACTTCTTAATAAAAGTGGGATCATACTATATAAGCTGTGTAATAAGAATTTTTCGAAGAATAGTATATACTTTTTGCAGTTTATTTAACTGGAAATAAAGCATTTGTTAAGTGGGGGGGAAAAAGAGAGAGATGCTACTGAATCTTGAAGGATGTCTGCTGCATTCCCAAAGGATAGATTGAAGAGTTATGTTCCTAAATAGAATTTACAATTTAAAACATCCAGATTAGCACATGCTAATATTACTAAATTTTCTGCATCTTTATCTTTGAATAATGTCAGAATGTTTGAGCTTTGAATAACTGACTTTTCAGCGAAGTAGGTGGTAGAAGTAAGAATACAGCACCCAAGTGGATTACTAGTTTTATTAAAACTTAACTCATAATACTGAAACCATGTCACTGAAATGAACCACTTCTAATAAATGATCTTGACACTAAAGTAAATTTCAGCTCAGTCACAGGTTTATTGTTTCAGGGCTCAGTTTTGTGATAGAGGCCAATTACGTTTTTACTTAGACAGTGTTACATAAATTCTGGAATTCCAACAGAAAGAAATAAGAATTAGGTAGGGAAAACATTGCCTTTATTTCTATGTGATTAGAAAAATAAATGTACTCACACAAGAAGCTAATTTACGAGATGTGTAGTTTTAATATTTTAATATTTTTAATATCTCTTCAAATTATAAATAAATTATTCTCATCTCCTATTCATTTATGGGAGTATCTTAATGTAAGTTGTAGTGAAATTTCTTATTAAGTTTTCAAAAATACAATACTTCCTTTCAGTCCATTTTTATTTTGGAAATATGCAACATAAACCCTAAGCTATAGGACAAATGCACAAATACTTTGCTTTGTTTGGATTTCTGGATAAATGCCTGGTTAGAATATTTAATGTGCTCCAAAGACAAAAGTAACTCAAATGTTTTACAAATAATATCAAAAAGCCAATTTTGTCCAATTCAGTATTTCGTTAGTGTCAACCATTTTCTTAAGGTTCAGAGCAAAGTCTTAAGCACATACAGAGGTACATGCAACAAAGGAGGTGCTGCATTTGGTGGAGGCACAGGCATGAGTTCCTTTTTCTGATCCTACCCAAAGTGCTGCCATCATTATTTGCAAGCCCTCTGAGTTCAGGCAGAATGTCAACTTGGTTTTCTGGATCCTCAATTCATGCACACTGAATAGCCTTCCGTGGAAATTTATTGAATGAATAATAAGATTCTAGAATTATAAATTTCTTTTTTGATCCAACATAGTAATCAGGTGACACATTCTTATAACAACTCTTCTATCCCCTTTTAAAGGTAGAAACCAGAAAAAGAAAAAAAAAAAGACCTTTATACTCATATTAGGTCAAGTATGTGGACCACAATCAGCAGAGGGAGAAATCTGGGAGCAAAGACTTCAGTTTTCACATTCATGTCTAGGGTTTTACTAGAGTGGATAATTTGCCAGTTATGATAAATGCATTAATAATTATAAAATATCCCTAGTCTTCCATACTGGAAGATCACCTTTAATGAAAACGGTAGGCAGGCATTAGAACTAACCAGCTTATAAGGTGCACAGCATACAAGATTTTAATTACAAGTTGGATCCTCTGAGAATGTGATGCGAAGGCTCTACTTGTGGACAGAGCTGCTTCAGGATGTTCTATTGCCAAATTAAAATAAGACTGGATTTGACTAGCATGGTGTCCCTGGATTGTCTCCTTGCTGTGTGACACAAACAGTTCAACCTTACCCAGCTGCTCTGGATATAAGTGTTATCTCTGATAATTTCATGAGTCTTTTTGTTGTGCCATTAGTAAAAGCCAGAAAGTTTCTTGGATGAGAAGATGCCAACAGCACAGTATTCAAATCATTATTCACTGTGAAGACGGCTTAAAAAAAGAAATAGGAATGACATTGACCAAATTATACTATGTACATATATGAATGTACCACGGTGAATTTCACCTTCATGTATAACTGTAAAGGACCAATGAAAAAAATAAATAAATAGAAGGAAGACCATTAGAGTAGAGGAAGGGTAACAGGTGGAAGGAAGAAGGGTGGGAAAGAGGCAGTACTGGAGAATGAAATGGAGCAAATTATATTCTGTGTGTGTTTGTGATTATGTCAAAATGAACCCTGATATGATATATCACTCTAATGCATTAATAAAAACATTAAACTCACTGTAAAGAAATTAAAGAAAGAATTAGGAGTACATAAAGTTATAATCCAAGTGTGTATAATATGTCAAAATACATTTTACTGTCATGTATAACTAAAAAGAACAAATAAAAAATTCAAAAAAGGAATTAGGGATACATATATGAGTATGTGCTTAAGAGAGAAATGAATTCTGGCTCACACCCAGCCCTGGAATAACCTGATGTAGAGAAAGCAGTAGCGTATCATGTATTCAAAGCAGACTACAGATTGAACATTCATAAGACTTGTAGGTGCTCCTGATAAATAAGCCAAATAAGGATAAAAAACAAAAAGACAAATAATGATCTTTTCACCACTTAAACTTGTTATATCCAGTTTCATACCTCACAGTTTTCAGAAGATAATTCAATGCAAAGTAGTGTTTTAAAAATATAAAGAGAAAGCAAAGAAGGAATTTTTTTTTCATGGAAAGGATAAGAATGTAGTAATTATGTAAAGACCATGACTACCAATTTTCTGACTTAGTGAAATATACTGATTCAGCTACAGTTGGCTATCATGTAAATATTAGGTAAGATTCATTTTGTGTTAGAATTGTAAGAAAGTAATGCAATCCTTTCTTTTCTTTTCTTTTTTTCTTTTCTTATTTTCTTTCTTTCCCCTGCCATGTGACATTGGAGATTTAACCGGGGGCCTGTACTTGCAAGGCAAACACTCTACCACTGTATTAAATTCTCAGTTCTTTATGAAACATTATTTTGAGATAGGATTTGGCTGAGTTATTCATGTAGGCCTCCAAATTGTGATACTCCTGCCTCAGCCTACCAACTTGCCAGGAGTACAGCTGTGGTCTACTGAGCCCACCTACAGCCCCATCTTGAACACACTTAGATAATAGATGAATAATAATCTAGGATATTAAATGTTTTTGGGGGGGTACCTGGGATTGAACTCAGGGGCACTTGACCACTGAGCCACATCCATAGCCCTTTTTTTTTTTTTTTTAGAGACAGGATCTCACTGAGTTACTTAGTGCCTCATTTTTGCCAAGGCTGGCTTTGAACTCCTGATCCTCCTGTCTCAGCTAGGATTACAGGCATGCCCCATGCACCTGGCATTTAAAAAAAAAATTATTGATTCTTTTTAGTTACACATATCAATAGGATTTATTTTGACATAATTATGAAAACATGGAATATAATTTGTTCTAATTCAGTACCCAGTACTTCCCCTTACTTTCTCTCCCTTCCCCCTCCTCCACTCTATTGATCTTTCTGCTATTAATGTTTTTTTTTTTTTTTAGTTAGTATCTGTGGACATACACGATGGAAAGATTCACTGTGGTGCACTCATTCCACTGACTTTCCCTATCCTATCCTTCCTTTTTCCCTTCCCTTCATTCCCCTTTGTTACTTCACTGATAGAACTCTAATTGCTAGGGTATATAAAGACTTCAAAAAGCTAAACACCAAGAAAACAAATAACCCAATCAATAAATGGAACAAGGACCTGAAGAAACACTTCTCAGAAGATGATGTACAATCAATCAACAAATACATGAAAAAATGTTCATCATCTCTAGCAATTAGAGAAATGCAAATCAAAACCACTCTAAGACTTCATCTCACTCCAGTCAGAATGGCAGCTACTATGCATACAAATAACAATAAATGTTGGCGAGGATGTGGGGAAAAGGTACACTCATACACTGCTGGTAGGACTGCAAATTGGTGTAGCCAATCTGGAAAGCAGTATGGAGATTTCTTCGAAAATTGGGAATGGAACCACCATTTCACCCCAGCTGTCCCTTTTCTTGGTTTATATCCAAAGGACTTAAAAACAGCATCCTGCAGGGACACAGCCACATCAATGTTTATAGTAGCACAATTCTTCTATTCCTTTTTAAAAAATTTCCTCCCCCCATTTTGGATTAGATTCCACATATCAGAGAAAACTTTCAACTTTTGACTTTTGTGGACTGACTTACTTTACTTAGCACGATAGTCTCTAGTTAAGTCCATTTACTGGCAAACACCATAAAATTATTCTTCTTTAAGGCTGAATAATACTCTATTATGTATACATACCACATTTCGTTTATCTATTCATCTGTTGAAGGGCACCTAAATCAGTTCCATAACTTGGGTATTGTGAATTATGCTGCTATAAACATTGATGTGACTGTGTCACTGTAGAATACTGCTTTTAAATCCTTTGACTATATGGTAAGGAAGGGGATAGCTGGGTTGTATGGTGTTTGAACTAATTTGCAGTCCCACCAACAATGTATGAGTGTACCTTTTTCTGTACATTCTTGCCAACATTTACTGTTACTTGTATTCTTTAAAATTGATATTCTGACTGGAGTAAGATGAATTCTCAGTGTAGTTTAAATTTGCATTTCTCTAAGTGCTAGAGGTGTTGAACACTTTTTCATATATTTTTTGACCAGGTATTTCTTCTGAGAAGTGTCTGTTTAGTTCCTTTGCCCATTTATTGTTTGTGTTTCTTTGTTTGTTTGTTTGGTGTTAAGCATTTTGAGTTCTTTCTATATCCTGAATATTAATGCCGTATCTGAGGAGCAGGTGGCAAAGATTTTCTCACATTCTGTTGGCTTCCTCTTCATGCTCTTAATTGTTTAGGACATTAAATGTTAAAACATATGTAAGGATGGCGATATAACTCAGTTGATGAAGCTCTTGCCTTGCATGCACAAGGCCCTGGGTTCAATCCCCAGCAAAACACACACACACACACACACACACACAATGTATTCCAGAGTGGGTGGTCCCTCAATTCTGGTTCTCTAAGATTCTTTCAGATTATTCTACTTCACTGATGAATAATGTACAGAGAATTAAGTATTTAGATCAAATTATGGAAATTTAATTTACTGATTACATGGGGTCAAACAAGGTTATTTGTGACTGATTAAGCTCCTAATTCTACTAATTGAAAAGTCATCAGAGAATAAAAAAGACAATGCCCATCTATTGTTGAAAATTTGACTCCTTAATTGTGTTGGTATCATACTCGACTTTCTAAGAAATTATTTACTACAGTTTATCTTCCAGTTAAGAATATATTTTGGGAACTAGAAGTCAAGACAGGGTGATTTTCTATTGTGTTATGTGTGCGTGCACTCACATGTGTGTGTGTTATTTGAATCCTCCCCCACTTTTTTTGAAATGGAAAAACCTTTCTTATCTATAGAGCACTTTTTCTTTCCTTTTGGTACTGGGCATTGAACTCAAGGGCACTCGACTGCTGAGCTACATCCCCAGCCCTGGTTTGTATTTTATTTAGAGACAGGGTCTCACTGAGTTGCTTAGTGCTTCACCATTGCTGAGGGTGGCTTTGAACTTGTGATCCTCTTGCCTTGGCCTCCCAAGCCACTGGATTACAGGCACAGCACCTGGCCTCTTTTTCTTTTTTCCTAAATACAGTTACACATCATCCGATGATGGGAATGAACCTATTATTATAATTTGAAAACATCATAGTAAAAAATGCACTTATTACACCAACATCATAGCTTTCATAGCTGCCTTGGAAGTTCAGAACTCTTATAATAGTCTACAATAGGGAAAAACCATCTCACACAAAGCATGTTTTATACTAAAGTGCTGAGTAGCTCAGGTAATTCATTAAAACTCTGTATCCAAGAAACACAGGTAGCATGATACTCTGTGGAGTATCAGCTGTTTCCCTCCTGACTGCATGGCCGCCTGAGAGCTGTGGCTTACTGCTACTGCCCAGTATCTCAGAAGATTATCATACGGCATATTGCTAGCCTGGAAAAAGATCAAAATCCACAATTTGAAATATGACTTCTACTGAATATGTCTGGCTTTCATATCGTCATAAAATTGAAAAATTATAAACTGAACTCTGGTAAGTCTGCTGTCATCTATATAAATATTCTTGATTATTGCATTGAAGATCTCATGCTCTCCTCATGAGGATAATCTATTTGCTGTGTTTTTATAGCAGATGCTTTGACATCTTGAGTTTATTACTCACCTTTTAAAAAATTAATGCCATCAAGAATCTCACAGTAGTTCATTAGCTGTTCAGATATTTGTGTATTTTTAAAGATATATTCATGAGATCAACCCTTCATACATTGACCAATTATTTCAAATGCATGTTTTTAGGTAATACAGGTGCATTCAATTATTTAAGACCATATGAAAAACATAGTAAACAACTTGTGAGTGCTTGGTTGGAGGAATGTCATTCCTGCTGTTACCACAGTGAAACTCATTTTCATTGTACTTTGACTTTTTATAAAAGAAACATTGAACTTGGGCAGGGGATATCATTAGAGCTAACTCATAGCCCTGAAACCAGGGCTAACCCAACCTCTTTCAGTTTCTCTTTTTTCTTGCAAAGAGAACATATTCATCCATTAGTCCTAGAATTGTTATGGATATAAATTAAATATTTGTGTATCACAAATAATTAATTTTGACAATTTTAATGACTTTTTAGATGTCACTCCCTCTTCTCTGATCTACCTCATTGACTAGTGTAAGTTCCTCTGTTGTATCTTCTTTTCGCACATGGGGCATATTTTTTGTCATAGAACCCCTCATAATTATTTGTTTTCTTTTTATCCCCAGCCCCATCCTCTAGAGTGTGAGTTCCTGAAATCAATCTTTCATTTTTGTATTTCCAGAATATCACAGAGTGGTCAGAGAAAATTAGATACTTAAAGTTTGCTGAAGGAATGATTAACATACTGATCAAAAATTTTGAATAATTTAACATTGTCCTAATACTAATATAGTAGTTTCTTCAGTGTGTTAGTTATGAATTATTAGACAATTAGATTTTATTTATATCTTAAGTGAATCTGAAAACACATTTTACTATTTTACCAAGCCTGAATTATAACCTAATATTACAATTCAGAGGCCTCAATGTTTGTGATATTCAGCTTGGTTAGGGAAACACAAATGTCTTAAGACATTAGCAATGTGAGTTTCAGAAACATAGGGTAGGAGGTTAGAATGAGGATGTGGAGGAATTCAGATTATGAATTTTTAAACCAAAGTGACTATAGAAAAATCTAGTTAAAAATACATCCAAATCTATTAAAACAGACAAACAGACAAAACCAACTCATGGGTCTGCATTCTGTTTCACCCAAAATGGCAAGTTTGCCAGTTAGCCTTGATTCATGCTCCAAGACGAACTTCAAATCCTATTCAATATTTGGATACATATTTCCTAACAGAATCAATAATGAAATGTAATGTGGGAGAAATTGGTTTTTCATTAGAATATTTTATGGGGAGAATGGCAAAGGACTTTGCTCATCACATTAAAAAAAATTCACACAATTCTATGTTTAGTATTTCTACTTTTTTTTCACCTAAAAACCTTTTCACACTTCCTGGCACCAAACATCTTCTGTCTCCCTATCAAGCCTCTTCACAACCTCTATTGACAGGATCTGTCCAATTCTGCCTATAAACTCACAATCGTTGCCTAGTGTACCAAAACTGAGAAGCCTGCAGACAGTACCCATGAAGAAAGCAGCTCAGGGAACATGTTGCTAGTGGTTTTAACTTTTATGACTGTGTCTCAGAGAACGAAAACTAATTTACACTATGATTAAGAATACATACACACTCAGGAATATCATTGTGATAAAATATAAAGTAATTTTTACGATGCATTCATATTTCTCTCTTCTTGCCTCTCTCTCCCCTCTACTCCACTCTTCTCTAGTGTCTTGGTCTATTTAATGAAAAAAATGAATAAAACAAGTCTTGACTCATCAATTTATCAATTGTTGGCAGTTTAAAAAGCGTTATTTTACTATTGTTTAAATACAGATCTTGGAGTCTCTGTCCTCAAAGCCCAAGTATCTTATCAAGGTATTTATGCCACTGAAAACAAATTTTTTTAGGGATACTTCTGTTTTCAGTATTTATTTATTTAGCGTATTATTATCTCAGAAACTTGAGAACCAAGGAAGTAAAGCTGCCTAAGGTTGATTATTTAGTGCTTCCTGTGTTATATGTCACTTTTAACCCCTTTGTTCAATTTCCCCTCCCTGGGCCCAGGCAGAAAACTACCATTAGCTTTGTACAGCACCCGATGCTTCTGTCTGCCAGGGCCACTGGTCTGAGGAGCTCTCTTCCTGAAAGACAAAGTCTTTTTTTTTTTTAATGTTTCATTTCAATCTCTGAAATATCATTTAAAAGTGGAAGAATTATTAAATATGTGTATATTTATGTTTAATTTGTCACTTAGTTATTTATCACTGAAAGCATTCCTTCTCTATCATTTGCACACAGTCTATTCACCACTGACTTCCTGTTAATTCTCAAAAGTGCTTTGGCCTGATGCTTCTATAAATTATCACAAAGCTGTTTCATTACAAAGCTGTTTCCATACTGGCCATGGGGGAAGTATTGTCTGAATGCGTCATCAGTCTCACTGTCACCACTTCCTATACAGGTGGCAGCAGGTCGAGCTAACGTTGCAATTTATCATCAGTGCTAACATATTTATGGGTGGGCATATGAAGGGCACCATGGGGTTTTTACATAAATATGGAAGAGCGTGGTTTGTGTATCTGAATTGATTACAATAAAATTAAATCAGAGGCAATCACCATATGCAATGCTTAATCATAGGATATGGTGACCATTTGCTGATGCTATTGCACCATATTTCCACAGCATTAGTGTTTTCAAATGACTCAATCAACTTCTGCCAAGTTATGCAAAAACAACTAAATGAGACGTCTTTTCCAAAAATGTTTTCTTTTTACAGCCACCAAATTCATCTAATAGAAATAGCTCTTTGAGTAAGTGCCACTTGCCTACTGTGCAAAACACTTTATTTTGCAGTGAAGTTGAAACATCCAATGTGAATTATAGGCATTTACTACAATAGAATCAAGGAATCCTATTTCCCCCTTCAAAATCAATAGAAAAATTGCTACTTACATGAAGCATTTTTTTCTTTGTAAAGGCAAATGACAGTGTATTTTGTTTCAGGGTAGTTGAGACATTTTTCAACTAGTAAACTGGTTTAATCCTCCATTTTACCTGTTCAGATAAAAGGATCCTTTTTCATCTCAAATGCTAGAGGCAATGTTTTTCACAAATGATTAATCTACTAATTGATTATTAATTAAAAAAACTAGTCTTTTCAAAAAGAGATAGAAACCACTGCTTTTTTGAGAGTAAACATTTAATATTTTGTTACTAAAATTTTTATTTTAGGGATTTGTATTCAAAGTTGATGTGGTACACATTTTAGTTTATATAGAGAAAATGTATTCTTATTTATGAAGTTATTCTTAATTCATTTTAAAAACAAATTTTAACTTGGCCAGGCTTTTCTCTTTGAAATTCTAAATACTTCTATTATTTCTGCATCTTGAACCAGTAACTTTAAAAAGCTTCATAGCTGGAAATATTTTGTTGGATAATTATTCTGCTGTCAAAATGAATTTTTGTCCTATACAGATGTCACAATTCATTTTGGCCTTCTTGAAAATATTTGTGTATAATTGTGTGTGTGTGTGTGCGCGCACGCATGTGTGTTAGTCAAACAATGGAGCCCCACTGAACATTTTACATTAAAATTCAATTAAACAGGAACATATATGAATAAACATATATAATAAGTGAATACTGAGAGCTATCAAAGACTCATTAAAGTTCAAATAAGTAGTCAGTACTCAGTATCTTAGAATTATCGTAATTTTTTTCAGTCCTAAGAAAATATAAAAAGTGGGAAGTGCATCTACTTAATATTTCCCTAGTGACTTCCAGAGAGTCAGAAGGAGGATTTATGAAGAAGCCAAATGTTATGACTTCAGTTAAGCAATTGCTGAAGTTACATGGAAAATATATTATTAGTGTCATATGATTGCTTACTACTGACTGGCTCACCTCATTATATTCCTGAGTATAATGAACTGAAAGAATAATAGAAACAATAGTAACATCTGATTAACCACAGGCACATCACTCTTGCAACACAACATTTTAAATATACATGAGGAAAAAAGTTGACTTGGGGTTATTAATATTTAGTAACATTTCTACAAATTAAAGGAATGTGAGGATGCATACATTTTAGCAATCTTTGAAAGACCAATTTAGCTCATATCAATATATACTGCAAGGGTTTTATAATTTCTTTTTTTTTTCTGTATCAGTTTAATTGTTCTGTACAGATAAAAAAGAAACCAAGCATGTGGTCAAGAGTAGTGGGCACTCATAGACAATTTGTATATTCTTACAAATGTGTTTAATTATAACTCCTTGGAAAGTATTCCAGATTTTCAAAAGTTTATTTTAAGTTTGAAGACTAGACAAGGTCATACTGATTTTACAACATCCTATGTGATTTAAGTATATATACAAAGAAAAAAAACAACAACATTGGAATATTACACAGCTTGAAAGTTTGTAAAGGTTACTTGTGTCTTGGTTATTTTTGTTCTTCCTGACACATCACAGCCAGCATTCAGTATTATATTTCATAATTTGTTAACTAGCAAAGATACAATCATTAGTACCCTAAATCTTCAAAATTCACACCAACCACTATGAAGATGTTCCAAAAGAGAAAGTCAACCGTAAAATTGTAGTTAGTGAATACAATAAATGCTTTAAATAAGACGTAGATTCAATGGGGATGTTTAAGTCATGAGTTTTATAAATTTTAAAAGTAGCATATTGCAGTTACTTAATATAGTGAAGAGTAGGTGATTCCTTTTGTTTTCTGCTTATGAGATTCTACTTGTTTTAGAATTAAAATAAAATAAATTTGCTTTACTTTGATGACACTGATACAAGTGACACAAAGGCTACTTCAGAATAAGTATCAACATTTTCACTTGTGAGAATCCCTTTACTGTCATCAGCTTTGGGCATCAAGGGACAAATAGAATCCCCATTGGACATGCTATGTTGTGAAAAGCACATCAATCAGAGGGAGCACGCCCAAGTAGGGGAATCATTTTAGTGTCTTTCAAAAGGTAACTAATATAATTTTAACCAACTATCTTGGAAAAAATATTTTTAACAGGTGTCAATAGAAAAACATTCAAAATATCATGAGACCATTAATAATTTTGGCGAAGTAAATCATCACAAAGAATTACTCCTAATATTTAATAAATACTCCTAAGAATGAAGAATCATGCATAATCTGTAAAGGAAAACATCCAGAAATTCAGTAGGCCAGGAAATCCAAAAGAATTAAGGGCCATCGGCTAGATAAATAAGTGTATGTATATTTTTAAATCTTAAGTAATTATTTATAACATGACTTTAAAATTTAGCCACTTAAATATTTTTTCATTTAAAATTATCTATAAAAGAGAATATCAATAATAGAATAATTTTGTTTTTGAAAGATGTTGAAAACTAATTACCATTTCTGAGGCTTAAAATCAATAATTTCACAATAAAGCCCTAAAGTAGAAAGCATGGGGCATAGAACCAATATGTGGCCAGCCAGTCCCCTTGGACCAATTAACTTGCTTTTACTAAAAATGTCAATGTGATTGACTTTCTCTTTGAATTCTTCACTATGATTGAAGACCACTCCATATATACATCAGTAAGAAATGCTGTTAACACATGGACAGACAGGACAGTAACAGTCTAGTGGCTTTTGTTATGCAGCACAAAGATTAAAGGAAATAAAACTTAGCAGTCTTGTGTGGGACCTTAACATTTCGTACACATACCATCCTTCTTTTTCCAGGACCCTTAATTTAAAATTCCAATAATTCTGTTTCTAAGCCTTATAAAATAAATACTTGTGAAGCTTATAAATTAGATGTTGAGGACTTTTATGGAGGCAATGTAAGCTTTAATTTTACAGACATGTCACGGAAACCTCCATTATCAGTAACAAATTGTTATGATAATTGCTTATTTTTCAGGACCTTTGAAGCAAAATAAATAGAAATCAATTTTCATTTTGGAAGTGGTTTACTACTTTGTCATTAGTAAATACTTTGCTCCTTACAAACACCTACACAATGTGCTTTCCTGGGAAACCACCATCATTTTCAAATATCAATAAAATTTTAGTTTCACAGGAAATGCAGAGATGAACAAAGAAACCATGAGTATGCTTGGCCAAGCTATGCAGCATTTTGTTAATATCTGCTTGCTAATTGTTTTAAATAGACAAAAAAAAAATTGAGAGACTAGTATTTCTAGTCTTGAAATTCGAAGATGAGACTATAAATACCATCAAAATGAAGATTTAAATTTAAAGGTACATAATGATTTTTGTTGTTTCTTTTAGCAAATGGCATCATGGTTTTCACAAAGGAAGTATTTGGAAATTACCTTGTTATACCTTCCCTCAAAAATAAAATTTCATATTCAATTTGTCAATATTAAGTATAGTTCAATCTACTGCTCTTTAATCAGGTTCCTTATATATGAGTAAATATGAAAATTCTTCAGGCAAATAACTGGAGAAAAATTCAGTTAGGAAAAAAGGATTGATTTATCCAGGCAATATAAAAAGTAAAGAATACACATGCAAAGAAAAAGGAAAAAAGTTACATAATCACTAATTAGAAATAATGAAAGTAAAATGAGAATCATAATATTAATTTGTACTGCATATTACAGATTCTTCTAATTCTGTTATAAACACTGATAGTGTTAGGTAGGCACAGGGAAAAAGGATGATGCAGTCATTACAGAAAAAAAAAAAAACTTATTGCTAACATCATAGTTTTTCTTTTATAAGAATTAGTTGAGTATTGATTTTAAAAGCTCTATCAACTTTTACCAGAGAACTATGAGGTTCTTTTTTTTAATTTTTGCTATAAAAAGAAGGCTACTTTCTTTCCCTAATGTAGTTCAACCAGTGCAAATAATTCAGAAAAACAATGAGAAAAGTAATTTACAGTTAATGTGATGGTTACTTAAGAGAGGTGAACAACAACAAAAAAAAATCAAATAATCAAAAAGGCAGGCTTAGACCTCCTTAAAAAGACAGTTAGTGGCCTACCATAATTTGAGCACTTTTTCATGAAAACAAACCCCATTCAGTTTCCTACAGATTTAGCACAGTTTATTCCATGGAGATACTTTCAGCGAAATAAAGAAGGGTGTTGTGGGATGTGCAGCCTCTTCACTCCTCCTCTGTGCAACCCAGCAGCTCTGACCGCAGTGTGATCCTTCCGTACCAAGACCAAGGAAGGATTCTTATGTGTCGCGCATAGATGGGAGGGTCGATGACATTTTTTCTGTGGGTGTCATTGTCAAAATTGCCCTGGAAGACCTAATAAAAAAGAAAAAAAAATGATTTTCAATCATCTGGTCTTCTTTTTCTACAGAATAATTTTAATTTACTTGAATGTATTTCCCAAATGCAAGATTAGATAACTATGAATTATTTTCTTTGCTTCAAAAGATATTGCAGCCTCTTTTAAGAGATCATTTTAAATTGAATTTTCAATTAATGTTTAAAGAGTTAGAAAAGGTAAGAGTTGATTCTAAAGCTGGAAGATATAATTTTTATCTGCCTTTCTCCATTTTTAAAGAATGCAACAGATTTTTTTTTTTTTTTTACAAAGACTGATGTTGGTCGGGCAGCTTGTCCAATTTACTGTCTTTTAAGGAATAACTCAGAGATCTAACTTGCTTTCAGATGACAGCCATCATTTGGAACACGTGTGCTTCACATTCACAAAATGCAAGGGGAAAGAACTGATAGACTGTACAGAATGTTTTAAAGAAGAAAGTTTGGAAGCAACTTACATTATTCTGATTATACTTGACCTTAACTAATTATATGGCCTTTAATTATGGAGGTTGGGAAATGGAGTACATGGAGATTTGGTGAGAAACAACAGTCCTTATCACAGTGTTGTTTGTTCACTTCTTATATAGAAAACAAAATTAATTCATCTCCCAGAAAGACAAACCTATCAATGCTTGTTCTGAACTAGATTTTCTTTTCATCTACTAAAACTTGGATCCATAAGATAAAATGTTATAATCATGTGACTTAAAATATTTTTGAAATTCTTCATTGCAAGGCTGCTTCCATTCTTCTTCTTCTTTTTTTTTTTTTTTTTTTTTAAAAAGGTTTTATAGATTTTTTCCCATAGAGTTGTTTTTGTTATTTTTCTTTTGTATCAGGGATTGAAGCCAGGGGTGCTTAACCACTAAGCCACATCGCCAGCCCTTTTAATTTTTTAAATTTTGAGACAGAGTCTCCCTAAGTTCTTAGGGCATCAGTAAGTTAGTGAGTGAGGTGGACTGTGAACTTGTGATCCTCCTGCCTCAGCCTCCCTAGCCATTGGGATTAGATATATGCCAGTCACCATGCCTGGTCTATAGAGATCTTTGAAGTAACTTTGACAAGTGCCAATTAAAAAAAAAATTGTAACACTGGGACCTTGATAAGAATGACAGTAAATTATAAATTACTTAGGCAGAAACCGAGTTACTTATTTATCTGAAGATTTTATCATTTCTCCTACAGATTTTGAGTGTTTCTTATTAAAGTAACTGCTAACATTTTACTGTTTTCACTTAGCTCAACTAGGATAGTGAAAATCTTTTCAAGGTGTTTCCTTCATACTAATAAGTTTTCCTTTTGACTAGCCAGTTAATTACTTATAGTAATAAACTTATTTATTAAAAGGAAAAGCATCTTGTGATTGAAAGATAATTTTTTTTATTATTTAAGATCAAAGCATGACTATATGGTCAAAGGAAGAACTGAAAATACCTCCCTCACCCCCCAAAAGAAACTTCATCCTATAAGAGAATATCTAACTCACATCTTTGAACCTTTTCAAATTACAGGGAATGCTTTAAATATAAGTCTCTAGAATAAGTTGGTTTGTTCTTACATGGTCACAAAAGATTCCCCTAGAAAGAGAAAAATAAAGACACTTTTCTTTAAAGCATTAGACAGTGTGGCACTGATTAATTGAAGCAACAGTTTAGAGTAGGTAGTCATCCTGCTATTTTCATGGAAAGATTATTTGCCCTTGAAAGCAAATGGAGGATTCCAGGAAGATGGCGGCGAGGGGAGTGCATTGCCCCCGTGTGCTGCTTCACTGTGTGGGAGTATGACAAGTCAGGACGGCTAAAGGATATCTTGTTAGGAATTTCCAGCAATAGTGGGGTGCTCCGGAACCTGGAGGAAGGATTTCCATCGCACGAGGATCGGCTACGGGGACTCAAACGCGAGAGGTTTGTTGCACGGAGGGTAACACTGCTTATTCAGCAAATCGCCCCGCGGCTAGAGTCTGCAGCGCGCGCTGGGAAACGAGGAGATAGCGACGCAGGGATACAGCGCTGCAGTTTCTGCCAGCCGTGCAAGCACTCAGGGCTGAATTCTGGGTTCGAGACGGGGGAAGGAAGCGGTCCATCTCGGTTCTCCACACCGGTCAGACCACAGAGGAGGCCAGCAGCCACCATGTTGGAAAGCTGACGTCACCATCCCTGTTTTCGACTGACGGCAGCTCATTCAGCCATAGAACAGGTAATTTCAGGCTGCAATTCGCCTGCGGCTTGCAGACAGATTGCTAGGGTTCAGTGCCTGGGTGCTTCTTAGAACCTGATCTTATCCGAGCGAACACCGAGCACGGGGCGGCCGAGTTCCAGCTCCCGGAACCGTCCCAGAACCGCCCTGGCCCAGGGCCGCGGAGCCTGCGGAGGCTGCTTCTTGGACCCTGCTCCTATCAGAGCATACACCAAGCACTAAGCGGCCGAATTCCGGCTCCCGGAACTGAGCCCACGGGGACTGCTTCTTGGAGCATACACTTATAGGAGCTTACACCAAGCACGGAGCGGCCGAGTTCCGGCTCCCGGAACT
>NW_025999925.1:11196289-11249307 GCF_001458135.2 Marmota marmota marmota
TGTAAATCAATGGATGTGTAACTGATGTGATTCTGCAATCTGTGTATGGGGTGAAGGTGGGAGTTCATAACCCACTTGAATCAAAGTGTGGAATATGATATGTCAAGAAATTTGTAATGTTTTGAACAACCCACAATAAAAAATAAAAAAAAAAAAGAAACTAAATGGAAACTGCTGTCCCCCTCTGGTGGGGGAATAATTTTTCAACTTGACATAAAATACATCTCAAAGCTGATTTTTGAATAAATATTTGCTGAAGAATAGAATACTGAACTCTGCTTAGTCCTGAATCCATCATCCTGACACAATAAAATTTATACTAATTTAATAGGAACTTTATCTCCATCAATGCTCTGGCCTATATGAACCAAGGAAGAACTTACTCTGTATTGCCATGTGTTACTGAGTTAACAGTGTCTCTTTTAGTAAAAGCTCCTCCATATAGGAAATACCATGTAAGCATGCACCAAAATCTGGAAAGAGCTTGTCATTTCAATAGCAAAAAGAGGGTACATGCTCTGGTTTCCTGACATTCTCTCTGAGCACGATATTGGATTCAAATGCTTCACTGTAATGTTAAAATTTAATATGGAATCTAAAATCCAATTTTGTTCCCTGCTAGAGAACTTAATGTATATCTTTGAAATAATAGATTTTAAATTCATTAACTTTCATTGCAAGATCTATAACAGTTCAAAATATAGTGTTATAACACCTCTTGGAAGAAAAAAACAGGAAGAAACAATTTTAAGACTCTCTTAGCACAGGTTTTAATGAGGAACTATCAAGACACAAATCATTAAATGATTGATTATACTTATTTCTTCATAATGTATATATTTCTTTATAATATAAAGAAAATCTGCTGGTTCTGAAGTTGAATACATCTTTGAAAATTCTGAGTTTTTGAAATATTTAGAAAAAATCATAGCTATTTTGATGCTCATTTAAAGAGACAAGTGAAGTTTCAGAAAACAGGATGATTTTAAAATGAAAGTGTACTGTGAAAAATAGCCAAATTTATATTGAAATTGCCCTACCTGTGGTCTGAAAGTACCAAAAACACAGTTTTGTTTTGAGAGGTTTCTCAGTAATGACAGCACAGAGCACAAAACACACAGTTGCTAAGAGGACATCTCGTGGTTGCTGTGTAAACATGTGGCACATGAGCTGTTTTCTTGTCTCCAGCCCTAGGAAGACCCTGCATAAGGACACCATTTCTATGTTTACCTGGCAAAGAAATGCAAACACAGTATTTTGGGTTGCCTTCATAAAATATCTAATATTTCTAAAAATGTGGGTTTCAGATGCCCACTTTAAAGATATAGGCACTCCAACAGAAATTGAAGTCTGAAAAAGCTAATGGAGAATTAAATCACTATATGGAAGGGAAAACATTTTAAGTGAGAGACACAGTTTGATTTACATTTAGAAAATATATGATCAAGTTTCAGTTAGACGAGGAGTCTAATTAGCTGATGACAAGTTTGCTGATATATTCAAACATAATAATGCCCATGGAGTCTTTGAGGCATTTCTAACATATGGGGCCTCAACAAAAAGGCATTCAAGGCACTTTGGAGAGACTTCCATAATTACAACCTAAGAGAAGAAGAGAGAGTGAAAACATAGTACCCTCAACTTAGATCAGATTTTGTATTTTGTTTTCTATTGTTGACTCTCCAGTAATGCTAGTTGATATTCAAATCAGGTTTTAATGGGGATTCAATTCTCAACACAGACAGAATAGCAGATAAAATGTAACAACTAAATGTTGCTTCGAGTAACATTTTTATATATTTTTAGGATGAGACTTGTCATTCATTTTTAGAGACCAATGTCTGTTCAGACCAGTGTAGCTGTCATTAACAGGAGGCTGCCCAGGCTCATGAAGAAAACAAGACTGTCCTTCATGACATGGTTAGAATGGTGGGGCATATCTCAGCTCTTCTAACATTCATGGACTAGGACTTTATAAATATACAGAAATAATTTGGGGATTTTTTGTAGATATTTCTTTAGAAAATCATCTGGTTCATAAAGATGTACGTCTTTTTATTTGTTCTAAACTCATTAAAATTTTTAAATAGATTTTCATTATTTTAACCATTTGGAATTTATGTACACATCATCCAAATAGTGACTGGTTTTAATTTCCTGAATTCTTCAAGGTTAAAGAGTCAGCATATTACTGAGGTCTCATCATAATGGAATGAAATTAGAAATCAATGATAAAATAAAAAATAAAAACTACTCCAACACCCAGAGACTAAATAATATGCTACCCAATGAACAATGGGTTGCAAAATACATCAAGGAGGAAATTTAAAAATTCTTAAAGGTTAATGAGAACACTGATACAACATTTCAAAATCTCTGGGATACTATGAAGGCAGTACATTGCATGGAGTTCATTCCATAAAAGAAGAAAAAGTCAACAAATAAATGACCTAATACTACATCTCAAAGCCCTATAAAAAGAAAAACAAATCAATACCAAAGCAGTAGAAGACAGGAAATAATTAAAATCAGAGCTAAAATCAATGATATTGAAACAAAAGAAACAACTGAAAAAATTGACAAAAAGTTGGTTCTTTGAAAAAATAAATAAAATTGACAAACTCTTAGCCATGCTAAGAAACAGAAGGAGAGAGAAAACTCAAATCATAACATACATGATTAAAAAGGAAATATCATAACAGACACTACAGAAATACAGAAGATAATTAGAAATTATTCTGAAAACTTGTACTCTAATAAAATAGAGATTATTGAAGGCACCGAAAAATTTCTAGAGTCATATGAGTTGCCCAAGTTGAATCAGGATGATTTACACAATTTAAACAGATCAATTTCAAGTAAAGATATAGAAGACACCATCAGAAGCCAACCAACCAAGAAAAGCCCAGGACCAGATGGATACACAGCTGAGTTCTATTAGACCTATAAAGAAGAACTAATACCTATACTCTACAAATTATTTTGTGAAATAGAAAAAGAGGGAGCATTTCCAAACTTATTCTATGAGGCCAGTATCACCCTGATTCCCAAACCAGGCAAAGACACATCAAGGAAAGAAATCTTCAGACCAATATTTCTAATGAATATAGATGCAAAAATTCTCAATAAAATTCTGATAATTCAAATACAAAAGCACATCAAAAAGGTAGTGCACCATGATCAAGTGGGGTTCATCCCAGGGATGCAAGGTTGGTTAAACATACTGAAATCAATAAGTCATTCATCACATCAATAGATGTAAAGACAAGAATCATATGATTATCTCAATAACACAGAAAAAGCATTCGACAAATATAGCACCCCTTCATGTTTAAAACACCAGAAAAACTAGGGATAACAGGTACTAATCTCAACATTGTAAAGGCTTTCTATGCTAAGCCCCAGGCCAACATCATTCTAAATGGAGAAAAATGGAAGGCATTCTCTCTAAAAACTGGAACAAGTGAGGGATACCCTCTTTCACCACTTCTATTTAACATAGTTCTTGAAACACTAGCCAGAGCAATTAGATAAAAGAAATTAAAGGGATATGGATAGGAAAAGAAGAACTCAAAATAGCACTATTTGCCAATGATATAATTCTATACCCAGAAGACCCCAAAAATTCCACCAGAAAACTTCTTGAACTAGTAAATAAATTCAACAAAATAGTAGGATACAAAGCTAACACTCATAAATCAAGAAAATTTCGGTATGTCAGTGACAAATCCTCTGAAAGGGAAATGAGGAAAACTACCCCATTTATTATAGCCTCAAAATACACACACACACACACACACACACACACACACACACACACACACTTGGGAATCAACCTAACAAAAGAGTGAAAGACCTCTACACTGAAACTACAGAATACTAAAGAAAGAAATTAAAGAAGACCTTAGAAGATGGAAAGATCTCCCTTGTTCTTGGATAGGCGCAATTAATATTGTCAAAATGATCATACTAGCAAAAGCACTATACAAATTTAATGTGATTCCCATCAAATCCCAGTGACATTCTTCACAGAAATAGAAAAAGCAGTCATGAAATTCATTTGGAAAAACAGGAGACCCAGAATAGCTAAAGCAGGTGGCATCACCATACCAGACCTCAAACTATACTACAGAGCAATAGTAACAAAAGCAGCATGGTATTGGCATCAAATCACTATGATAGGAGACAGGCAAATGAGAGTGGTGGGAACATGAAGTTAAGGAAATAATTCTAGAAAGTGAGCCCACTGTGCTGACTCCTATGTGCTAACTTTTCTAAGCAGCAATCTACCTGCAGCTCTGCCTGGCTTAAGTGGACAGGATATGTCCCATTTCCTCAGCAAACTATCTGTTATCTACAGGAGAAATGTAGCTTTAAAAAAATTCCATTAAGAGAAATGCAAGTTACCCTGAAGGGGAGGCTTTTGTAACTCTTCCACAGACCAGATCCCAGAACTCCGGGAGATAAGGATAATTCACATAACCATAAAATCTGTAAGAACAGATTCCTATTTGAAACAGCATCAGGGGCCAAAGTGATCTAGAGTGGTCATGGCAAGGGGGACTTGAAAGTCTGAGGTCATCCCACTATAGTCAAAAGTCAAGAGGTGGATAGGAGTGGGATTCTCTAGAAACTTCTATGGAATCCCTCATAAAACCAGAAGTCAAGAGAGGCATGCTATCCTTTTTCTGTCACCCACTCACACTTGAGAGCATCCCCTTTCCCTTTTCTTATCCCTTCTAATAAAATCATATCTGTTGCTCTGAATGACATGTCTGAAAGCTTTCTGACTTATTTGCAAGAATGGGATCCAAGTGGGGAGGGCTTTGCACAGCCTCAGTTTCCCAGAAGCTCCGGCCCTGTAATAATTCCATCCCTCTGGCCTTTATTTCTCTTTTCATATGTGTAGAATCCTACACCTGGCATTCCATACATTATGCTAATAGAAGTGGTGAATAAAACTTTCTCAAGTTTTTCTTAATTGTTTAAATTTGCCTTGTTAATGGTGTCAAGCACATTGATTACACCTGTACACCAAGGTGATGTTCTTCTTAAGAAATAAAGGACAGATAAAAAATCCACTTTCCTAAGGCAGCATGTGTGTGTTTGTGTGTGTGTGTGTGTGGGTGTGTGTGAGAGAGAGAGAGAGAGATAGAGAGAGAGAGAGAGGGAGGGAGGGAAATAGATGTGGCTGAGAGTGAACAATTCTTTATTTGGCATACATAATTTCATTTATTTATCCTTTCATCTGGAAGACTTTTAATAATGAAGTTAGATAAAACAGTCTTTACTAGCTGTGATCCTTGAGGAATCTTGCTGTAATCTAATTCTACCCATACAATAAAGAGATTTGAGACAAGGAAGAGAACTCAGATCTGCCAGCACTAAGTTCCCTCTCTAATATTTCTGACGTGGAACTTTTGACCTATCCACAGAAAGTCTCAAACAAATAGTGCAGGTGTATATTTAGATAATTAGAAAGCCTATATACTTATTAGAATTATGCCTGTCTATAATGTCAACCTATAAATACTACTAGTATTTTATTATCAATGAGCAGAGACATTTAGCCCATCAAAACAAAAAAAATTTGACATCTTTAAACAATAACAATACAACTCTTTAAAAATTCAAATCTAATGCTTCAGGATAGATATTCACAGGTAAAAAAAAATCTTTGTGTTATATGAATTTGAGACTTGACCTCATCTTGATTGCATTCCATTGGATACCCTATGTTTTAACTATGACTCAAAGTGTGACAGTCTGAACACACAGTATGATAGTATTAATTTACTATATAGTATGAACAGCTCAAAAGACAGAGAATGCCTTTACTGTGGATGCAGTATTTTGATTAATGCCAATCTAAATTTTAAACCTGTTTAGGTTTGGGGTCATAGTTGATTGATTTACGGTTAGATAACCTCTGGATTTTTTTTCAAAAATTTTATCTTAAGCCAAGATTTTAAAAATTTTTTTTTTTACTTGTAAAATGGTTATAGCATAGGTGCATAAATTTATATTTATTCTAATTTTATTTTATTGAATTCATGACATTTTCAAAATAGTGAATTTTAGTAAAAATTATAACTTATTTAAAAATAGTTGAAACTTAATGGGTATTATAATTTAAGTACCTTTTTCATAAAGTGATAATTTATGTATAATGAGTATAAAATCTGACTTTCATGGGTGATTTAAAGGTAAGATGCTCATTGGTTCAAAGTCTAGCACCATAAAACTCTTTTAATACTTAGTATCAATATTACTTATTTTTTTCAGACTGAAAAGTTTAGTTACAATATGAGTTAAAGAATTAGTTTTAAGGTTTTAAACTCATAAAAATTTTCACAGTACTAGTATATATAAATGAAATTAAATATAATGTATTTTATTTGGATTGTGTTTAGAAGAGATACACTCTGTACATAATTCTATGATTTTATTGTCAATAATGTTTTAAACTAATCTACAATTAATTTGTGCTCTACTTGGCTGTAGGGCATTTCAAAAATCAAAAGTTTTCTTTAAAAGTAAAATATTGTGTTGAAATGTGTTAGAAACTTTTTAAAAATAGTATGAGCCTATATAATATTTAAAATTTTTAAACTTGTGCATGTGTGAAACTTCTGTTAGTGATTTGATCTAAAAAGTTTAAAACCAAAGTTTGATTCTTTTAGCTAGCATAGGCTCCAACTGATATTCAGTAAATTCAATTTTATAAGAAAATTTGCCAGCATCCTGAAACCATTTCATGATTGAAGGGATAGTATATCATTCTTGATGGTTTCCTGTGCAATCAATTCCACTAAACCAATGAAACTCTGTAACTAAATTAGTCTAAATATGAACACAGCCTTTCAGATGTAATAAGGAAATAAGAAACTATTTTCCAGGTAAATTCCAATATTCTGAAAATGTTCCTTTGGAAAATAGGGCATATTGAGAATCACATTCTAAATGGTTCACATGCACTGAAAAAAAGGCTTTGGTTGGAGTTGTAGATTGTGTTAACAAGAGTCTACATATACCATCAGATTGCAAAAGAATGAGCTGAGGGATCAGCCTTCTCCATAGGTTATTCCTACAATGCTGCAGCAAAAATCCTCAAAACACAGGAACACAGAGCTGCCATAATATCTTTTGCCCTTAAGAATCCTGGATAAAATTACTGCTCTCCAAAATTGCAGGTGAAGTTAACAGCCAACCAAACCTTTTAGCGGGTGAGCATTTCTGTGTATAAATTAAAGGGGAAGAAATTCAATTAAAGTGAACATGAAATACTTGCATATAAAGACATACAAGATTTTAAGGTGAGCCACAGACAGTGACAGGGGCACATGTCCCAAGTTGTGAAAATATCATGTATGTAGTCTTTAGGTAAGAGATCATATGGAAAACACCTTGTTTTTGTATCACCTACTAGTTATAACAAATTAGACAACCAGCTTTTTTTTCTGTTTTTCAAAGGATTTGATCATTTTGTTTTCTTTGCAAGGAAAGTATAGCAAGATACATATTTGTCTGAAGTATGCCTCTGTGTGCTATCTTCAATCAAAATGCTAACTAATGAAAATTTTCTCTGGTAAGCATCTCTTTTCTTGAGTTTAGGATGTGTGAAAGCTAGTACAAGCCTAGTGTTTGTGCACATGACACTCTGGTGATCAGTATTCAGTCCATACAACTGGGTAAAATGAGTGTACAGTAAAAGATTAATCTTACCCAAAGAGAGCTCTGGCCTTCAGCTCCCATGAAGTAATCTCTAAGCTCTTGGATGTGCTGTCTGAAAAAGTACTTTGTTTACCTGGGAGCCTTGGACTATATCAGACAGTCTATAGTAGCACTGCAATTTCAGTTGATTGCATTGGGAAAACTTGAACACCAAGAGTATCTGGAAAACTAAGTTCAGCCATGCAGAAGGTCAACCGTGTTAACATGATTGAGGCTCAATAAAAACTCTGAACACCAAGGCTGGGGTGAGCTTCCTGGTTGACAATACTTTTGACTTGCTGTGTCACATTATGGCAGAGAATTCAGCACTCTCCAGATTTCAACTGGGAGAGAATAACTGAAAGGTCAAGACTCAGAAATTCTGGAACCTGCCCCATATGACTCTTTCCTTGACAGATTTTTATCTGTATGTTTCCACAGACATGAACTGTGACTATACGATTTTAAAATATATTCTGTGAGTCCTTCTAGTGAATTATCAAATCTGAAGATGGTCTTGGAGACCTATGAACCTGCAACTAATGTTGGAAGTGAGGGCAGATCCATGCACGTATGAATTTGTTGGGATGAACCCAACTACTATGTATAACCACGAGGCTCTGAAAAAAAAAAAAAAAAACAACTAAACATAAGTAAATAAAAGAAGAAGAAGAAAAAGAAGTGAGGGTTGACTTGGGGAATTCAAAACTTTTGTAATAATTGTTGTTGAAGGCTACAGATTTTTCAGAGTAATTTTTTTTTATTTGTAACATTAGCAGTCAGAAAAGGAATGTCAGTTGTGTAAAAGGGTATTTATTGCCTAAAACTTCCCCTACTTCATGGGTCAATCCGTGAGTGCTACTCAGGCTTCAAAAGTCATTTTGATCATACTCTCTTTTTTAATTCTTTGAACAAATCTTGACATAAAAAATCTAATGGAATTTCTTTATTTTGTCTCTTGCGCTTTCTAAATCCTCTACTTTTAGGGTGTATTTGTTTTCTCCACTTTTTGCTTTTAATCTTAATTTCTGGATAATATTTATTCTCATGAATATGAACCTAATAAATATGTCAAAGAATTAGTGTCCCTTGTTTTCTTTTATATTTTAGCAGCAAAATATCTTTATTCTCCTGTACTTCTTTAATATCATTTTCTGCAATGGTTTATAAATTCTTTGAGGAGCATTACTTTGGATATCTAGTGATTATTAATTTGAATTCCCTTGAAAAACTGCAGTCAGGTTTTCTGAATGCTATAGAGCATGACGACATATATAAATAATTCTTCACCATCGTAATTTACGTTGGATACCAATTTTTATCTGTACTCATTTCAAAATGATGTTTTGTTCCATAAGTCCTTTAAAAAACCTAGATCCTGGTTGCTTTAGAGATTTGTTTGCCTCTCAGGCTCTCTCAATGAAATTATATGAGGCTTTCAAACTGCCTATCTAAAGATTTAGCTTCAAAGGTCCAATTGTAGAACATTTTTGCTTGATGGAGAAAGTAAAAGAAAAACATAGACAAGTTCTACAGATTTCTACCAATGTATGAATTACCTTAAATCTCTAAAATAAATATACAGAATTTCTGAGAAAATTATTTTCATTTCCATTTTGCTTTCAGGATATTTTTTATGCTCTAAAGTGTGCTGTCTATTGTAATTATGTTAAAAAGTAGATCTTTGATTTTAGGCAATTCTACATTTCACTGAACTGATCTGGCTTAGCTTCACGCTCCTAGTAGCTATAAATCTCTAATTGTATTGAAATAAATTTTTAACTAAATCACAAATTTAATGTTCATTTAGAATTCTTGCAGCATTATTTTCACTCTGTTGCTCTTTCTAAAAGATTTTTTTTCCAAAATGCATAAATAAGGATTTCAATTATAATTGGCAAAAGTGCAAATATGGTTCTCTTTCTTTTTTAACCTACATTTCTGGCCTTTCATTGCTTTTCACATTGCCATACATTTTCCTTAGTTTTCCTGTCTTTGACATGAAGGCTGATTGGTTGATATTTAATTCTTGATTGGGAAAGGGAACCACATGATAGCCTTCTAAAATCCATTTTTCTCAGATCTTTTTGAATTTGAGATAGTTGGAAAAGGGGTGGAAATAGCACTTAAAAAGCTTTCAATTCATGGCCTCTCATGGACAGGCTCAATGTACCCCCAAATCTGTGAGATTAAGGGGTCCAAATCTCCCCTGTAATACTGACCTTTGCACTACTGACATGGTTGGATAAGTGACATTTGTAATTCCTTAGTCAACTATGAAAGTGACAAGTTGATCTAGAAGTTGCTAAAATCCACCTCAGTCAAATGAGAGGCAAAAGGGAACTCCACCACTTCTGTAGACTTGTTTATTTTATTTTGTTGTTTTTGTTATTTGTTTGTTTTGGGGTAACCTTGGCTTCAATTAGCTATAGAACTGGTATCTTCTTTTAAAAAAATCAAAAGAGTGTAATTTCCTTTTACCTTTTGTTATTAGGTCATGACCCTGGGAATGAATCCCAGAGAAAAATCAAAGCAAAAGATGCTAACTTTGTTGACTAGTATCTTTCTTCTCCCACACTCACTGGAAATTTAGAATGCTCTGTCTAAAAGTCAGTAGGTAGGACACACCACCATATTTGACTTCTTTTATGATCAAAGTCTCCTTAAGTAACAAGAATATTCTAGGAAATATATCACATAGGATGATTGCCTATAAAGATTTATGAAACATAAAATATGCCATTCTAAACTGTGGCTATATATTTAACTATCTGCCTTCTAGCACTCAGATTTTGACTGCTGTTAAGAAACATTTCTAAAGGAAAAAAAATAGAATTGGAAAATCATCTGCTTTATAAAGATATCTCCAGGAGATATTACCAGGAGTAGTCAGAAAGTAAGAACATCTATTTTTTTTCCCTTTTAGTCTTACATCAGAAATGTAGAAAATCCCTTTCTTCTCTTCTTTAAAAATACAGAGCAACCTGCTTCTCTGTTGAAGCTCAAAGCACATCTCTTAGTGTCGCCTCTTAAATCATACCAGGTATTTTTCCATTTCATCAGAACAATCTGTAGCCTGACTCTATCCCTTCATAGCAGATATATAAATGATATGGCAGTAGAGAAATTGATGTCTTTAGTAATTCTCACCAAACGTTAAGAACTCTTTCCTCACTCCAAGTCTCTTTGAAGAGTTTCACCTTATCCTGGTCAGCAATGACTTAATATAGAGCTGCATGTATGAAAAGAAGTGATTTAAGCATTCAGCCATATGTCTTCTAAGCAAGACTGTTGTTGAGGAGAAAAGAATGTTAGGGTGTGGGAGTAGGGAGAGGTATAGCTGATAGTGAAGTGGGATCTTGGCACTGCACTGGAGTGTACAGATGTGGTGTGTATGCATCTGTGTGCGTACTTGTCTAGAGAAGAAATTAAGTATAATTTTATTATGTAAAAGTAATATTGCTTTCATTCACTTTTGAGGAATCCCTTCCTTTAATTGTTATTAGCTATTAAATATTTCATTTATCTATACCAAAATAATTTTGTTTCTAAATTGTTGGAAAACAGAAAACTGGCTCTTGTGTTCAGTTTTCTGGGTGTAATCTTCTGTTCATAGCTGCAGAAAAACTGCAAGTGATGCCTTTTCATGTAGGTGTGATCACTGGATTCATCTTCTATTAAAGTTATTTTTTAATCAGTTTTGTGTCTCAAATTATGCCAGAAGGTTTATGATGGTAAGAAATGTGTTACTTTTTGAAAAAGAGCCCCCCAAAGCTATGTACAGATGTGTTTTTCCCAAGAGTATTCTATACTATTTGATATGTTTTCTCTTTGATTACTAAAAAAAAGAGGAAGAATATGAAAATTATTGTTAAGTGGATCATTTTATAGGGTGTGGCAGATTTAAGAATATTTTTATAGTTTCCTATAAACATGGTCAGATAGCAAGTATCTTTTATTCTTTTTTATATTTGGACTTTGAAAAATTAGGAAAAGGCTGGAACATTAATTAAGTCATTTTGAACATGTTAAAAGACTTTTAAATGCTTAACATATTGTAACTGATGGTGTGATGGCAGATAGTAAAACCAGCTTGTGTGCCGTGCAGAACTCATGTCCTTGAGCATTTTTTACCTCCAAAATAGACTATAGTATACAGCCAAAATATTAATTTATAATTATTTTGAAATTAAGGAGTTCTGTTCTTATATATATTCTAGTCAATGAACAATACAAAACTGCAGTAAGCAAAACATGGATTTTTATGAAACTCAGATTAATTAATCATTTGTTTTCTCAGTAATAAAGATAACTATAAGACCTATATCAAATAGGACTCTGCCTTTTTTTAAATAAAAATGCTGATAATTATCTTTCATTTAATCTCTTTTTCTTCAGGTATTTTAGTGCCTTTTAAAGATTACATGTGAATTTTAAACAATTTATTAAAGCTTAATAGCTATGACCATTTTGAGGGGAGACCCATGACTAATTAATATTTTTTATGTTAGCATTTTTAATCAACACAGTTTCACAGTAGGGCTAACAATCACGTTGCTCACACTAGCAGTACAAACATAACCTAACAAAAGCATTAAAGTGGTCATTGTACAATTTGATGTCTCAAAATAAAAGGAATGACTTCTTAAAATTAATAAACTCCTAGCCAGGCGCAGTGGCGCATACCTGTAATCCCAGTGGCTAAAACAGGAAGTTCACAAGTTCAAAGCCAGCCTTAGCAAAAGTAGAGCACTAAGCAACTCAGTGAGACCCTGTTTCTAAATAAAATACAAAATAGGGCTGGGAATGTGGCTTCGTGGGCGAGTGCCTCTGAGTTCAATCCCCGGTACCCCTCCACCAAAATAAATTAATAAACTCCTTATAAAGAAATGGCTTCTCAATTGTTTCAGTGGCAAGTCTGTCACTCTCGCTTGTCATTTATTTTCAGCATCTAACTAGTTGCTCTATTCTATGGTTGTAATTGTGTAAGAAATACTAACCCTCTTTCTTCTCAGTTCTGTCCCATAAGTCTCATTTCCTGCTCTCCAATTCCTTTTCTGCTATTAAACCCGACTTTATCTAGATTCAAGAATAATCATTGTAAGGTGAATAGACAACTTGGAGCTCTTGTTAAACACAGATGTGGAAACACAGCCACTTAGTGTCCAGCCCTATTTAACATTAGACTTGCATCCAGTCTTACACCTTGTTTCTGACCCCCACTTCACAATTGATTCTGATAAATTGTTCCTCCACATGGACTTTGTGCATTTAAACAAATGTTATCATTGGTGAAAGTGTGCTGCTTTTCAAATTCAAATTTGTTTGACTAGGTTATCTTTTACCAAGCTGGTAAGCGGATGTAGGTCTGAAAACTACTGTCATTTTATTAGGTCAGTTCTTTGGTTCTGACTTAATATTTCTTGATATATGGCCCTCTTGGTCATAGGCCTTTGGGAAATTTACAAGCATTCTATTTTTGGCAAAAGCACAAATTCTAAAACTGATGTATGGAATTACAAGATTGCCTTGAAGTTAGCTGTTAGTGTACATACCGCAATGGACTGCATGTTTTTATCCCCTTCAAATTTATATGTTGAAATCTTAATCCCCAAGGTGATGGTACCAGGAGATGGTACCATTGGGAGATGATTCGGTCACTAGGTTGGAGTTCTCATGAATGGGATTAGTACCCTTTTAAAGGTTGCCCAGGGAGCTTTTTTGTGTGTCTTTCCTGCCATATGAAGATACATTTAGAAGACACCATCTATAAACAAAAAAAAACTTACCCTCACCAGACACCAGGTATCTTCGAGTATCTCATCTCAAAATTCCCAGCCACAAAATTTTTGAGAAATAAATTTCAGCCTTTTACAAATTATCTCGATTTTCTTATAATAGCCGATCATTATGGAAAATACTGAAAGTCTTCATTCATATGTCTTCACTAAATATTTTGTCTCTTCCTATTTATTATCAGTCTTCATTCACTTGTTTAAAAAACACTTTATTTTATTCATTTATTTTTATGTGGTGCTGAGGATCTAACTCAGTGCCTCACACCTGCTAGGCAAGTGCTCTATCACTGAGCTACCACTGTAATCCCTTCATTCTTTTTTTTTTTTTTTTCGAGAGAGAGAGAGAGAGAGAGAGAGGATTTTTTAATATTTATTTTTTAGTTTTCAATGGACACAACATTTTTATATTTTTTATGTGGTGCTGAGGATCGAACCCAGCGCCCCCCGCATGCCAGGCGAATGTGCTACCGCTTGAGCCACATCCCCAGCCCCCTTCATTCGCTTTTGATGAACACATTTACCCCTAACATTGAACTTTTAAAAAATTCCTAATTCCATGTCATATTTATTGCATTAAACACGGGGAAATGATATTAGCTATTGTCTCTGTCTTTCCATTCTTGGGCAGGATTATTGACATGATTTAAAATTAAAAAGCTTAGTTCATCACTAAACTTTGAACTCTGCCAAAAATAGAAATATTCTTAGGTATCCTGGGATTGAAAATTCTATAATACCCACATTTATGTGAACATAGACAATGTGTGCTCTTCACACCAGTACAGATCCTAGTCAGGTCTCATAATGTGGAATTATGACACGTAATTAAGCAGATAAAGTTTCAAACACTGATACCAGATGGTGTTTACCTAAATAACAATGATGTCCTCAGTTTACACAAGGCTGAAACTATTTCATTGTCTCCTTAACTTTAGTTTCAATTAAGTCACTCACCAAACATCCGAGTGAAATAAAGTGACTGTATATGAATCCCAATCATATGTGGGCACAATTCACTAGGTATTATTGAATCTTAGTTTTTTTTGTAACAAGTCATTTAGTTCTTGGAAATTGCTTTTAGAAAAGCAGATTTTTTTCTTTCCATTTTGCCTTATTTGAAAACAAGATTCTGAATGGGTGAGAATAATGGTCTCCATGTAATATCAAGAAACTTGTCCTTGATCTTGCTGCTAAGAAACATGTGGCTGCTCCTCCTTAAAATACTAATTCTCTTCTTTAAGGTATTTCCCCTGCTAGCATTCTCCTCCCAGACTACCACTGAGGATTCCATTTTGTTTACTTCCAAAGGGTTCTTTAGGCTGACCATTGTCACCCAGATCAGATTTCAGAAGAGCATGTCCATCACCTACTCATGTGATTTCTGCCTTACCCATGAGTTGGATTTTCAAGGCTTTAAACATTCAAATTTCAGCTCCTTTAAAATTCCAGCTTCTGCAGAAATGACAGGATGCACTGTGGCATCTGCAATTACAGTTAAACTTTAATATATCCTTCAATACTGATAATGGTAGCTTTATTGATGAAGGATGATGATGGGGCACTTATATTTCTACACCAATGTTGAGAAAGGGAAGGAGGATGAGAAGAACATCCTGTTTCTCTTATGGAAGAGTCATGAACTTTTAGAAAACTGATAAAACAAGTGCAGAGGAGAAGTAGCACATATATTATCAAACTATACACCTTGGTAGGTAATATATTTTGATTGTTTAAAATATGCTGATCATGTCAAAGTTTTTTCTACCAGCTATGAGCTCTCTGAGACTGGGAGTTCTTTGTACCACTATATAATACTCAGATTTTTTTCCCCATACAGTATTTGGCATAGAGTGGTTAATAATTGTCTCCAAATGCATAATTGAATAAATATAAATACTAGCTATTAGGTGCTCTCAGCCCATTCTGTATTCCCAAGTACCCATTATTTCATTATAAAATTTGTAAAAACTAGTGTTTTCTGTAGATGTTCAAAAGATATTGGAAAATATTAAAATTTAAATTATTTTTGAGGACACTGGTTCATATTGATTCCCATCAACCAGTTAGAAGGCCAATAAAAGCATAAGGAATTATAATAAATTTTATGCTTAATTTAAAAAATTTAATTTTGGTTTTGGCAATCAATTAGAATCATCCCTCCCACACTTGCTTTATTATTCAAACAAGCAGAGACATTTACAAACATTCAGATTCCCAGCCCATCTTTTGAAAATCCACAGCAGGGCCCAAATATATTTCTCAATAACCTTTCTCCATGATTTTCTTGAAGACAAGTTGGTGCCTCATCTACTGAATTAGAAAGTTCACCAAGGGGTTGCCATGAATTCTTGGTGAATATGAGCCATTCATCTTTAAGGACCAACTTAGTCTTTTTAGAAACAGTGTTCTTTATTTTTTTTAATGAAGAAACCTGAATAAATTTTTTTTTCAATTTATGCTTTAAAAAATACTGACTAATTTCAGGGAGGAAAATAAAATATTACCAGCTTCTTAATTCCTCAGAGAAGAAAGTTCCTGTGGCATGAATTTAGATTTAATTTAAATAACATGACGTTATGACTAATATATTGGATGAGAAAACTCATTTTCATTTCTATTTTCCCAAATATGAACTCTTCCTGTAATTTATTATTGTTTTACTTTGGCTTATAACCTGAAAAAATTAAATACTGCAAGTGTCTGTCAAGTTTTGCAGTTTTCCTGCTAAATGCAGTAAAAAACAGCTCCAAGAGTGTAAAACAAATGTCACTTTCATAAGAGCAAAGGAACATTTGACTTTCAAATAAAAAAAAAATGCAGCTGAATCCATGTTGTAAAGAAATATAAAAGTTAGTTAAGTGTTAGAAAATATTGTAGACTGGAAAGAGAAATACAAGAATGTATATACTGTAATAAGAGTGTCATCACAGGCTCAGTTACAAAAGATTTAATGTGTAGTGTTGTTATAAAACAGAATACTAGAGAAAGTTACAATCTTGTGAACACTGTGGGAGGGTAGTCAAAAACTGGTGTCTTAGTGAAGAGAACAAGGCGTCTATTTTTTTCTCACTCGACTTTAGGTATGTGTGTATGTACAGGTACACATACACATTCACATGTATATTTATATATTCCTATGTACATAGGAAATTTTTTTTGGCATTGAAATCCTGAAGCTTAGTCAGTTCTGACTAATGAAAAACAGAAAGGGCATTCATGTATTCTTACATTTTCCTTTACACCACTTATTGTAAATCTAGAAATGGTTATTATTTTGAGATTATTTTTATAAAGTAATCTTGTATCTGAATCTGCTTTCAATTTCCATATCCATGCTCTCAAAATCTGTGAAAGCAGACCCCCCAACAAAACAGAAGGCATTAAATAAAAGAAATAGAAATCTTTGTTAGTAAATATTTCCTTTTGAAAAATGTATCTATAAAACGTTTTCACATATACATTCATCCTGAAACATTTAAATTATTATATAGTTGAATTTACACTTACAAATATTGAAGATTTATTTTTTCCCTTATGGAAAGTAACCATGGAAAATAAGGCCTAAATAATGTCAAGAATAAATAGGAAATAAATGACTTATTTAATCCCAGGAAAGTTAATTGCTAATTGCACTCAGACCTCCTAAAAAAATGAAAATTTTTGAAATTACAGGTAAAATATCTAGTAATAATAGCAACAATAATCATTTTGATATTCATCAAAAATATATTGATTGATATATATCTCAATAACCTTTCTCCATGATTTTCTTGATCAGACAAGTCGGTGCCTCATCTACTGAATTAGAAAGTTCACCAAGGGGTTGCCATGCATATAAACACATATTGTATATTCTTATGTACATATTCATATATTCATATAGCCTGACTTTCTAAGTGTTTAAAGGATCTATGCAATACATTTTCATATTTATGTTATTAATCTCCCTTACCATGAAGGAATGAAGAGGTTCCATGCCTGTTAGCTCCTTTTTCTACATAAAATATTCCTTTATCGTAATATTAATTGTTGCATTTTTATGTGTAGTTTATAGGTATCCATTGTCTCCTCTAATAGTACTAAACTTATATTAGGCTTTTTTTCATTGTATCTAATTAGTTATAATATTATAAGCTAACTGACTAGATTTAATTTTAATTTTAAAACTATCAGGCAAATAGGCTGAGTTAGCCAAAAGGTCATATGTTTCTAGTATAAAAATGGTTCAATTTTTCAAAAATTTTCACACTGTATAGATAAAAGAGTGATTTTTTTTCACCTCACATGAGAATTTCTGCTTATAATTTTTTCAGTAAATAGTGTAGTACATTGCTATTCTCACAATTTTTGAAGTTTCTTAATGGAAACCTACTTTTTCACATAGACTTATTTTGGTCATATCCAAATCATATATTATAATAAATGTGGTTCTATGTACATGAATTTATAACTACAATTTACTTTGTTGGCTTTTAGAGGTAAGTTCCTGGGCCTGAGCATTCATTTGGAGGCAGCCTTCATAATTTTAAAATGTAGACCATAAATTCTAAAGCAATAACTAAAATAACAAAATATTATAGCTATGTTTAAAAGGACATAAATGAAATCATTTAAAAATCCAATTAATCCAAAAGAAGCCCCACTCCCAAAAAAGGAGAACAGAGAAGGTGTAAAAATAGAAAGTAAATAAATAGCAAGATGATAATTTTAAACCTAATTATATCAATTTCCAAATCAAATATAAATGATTTTAATGCTCTAGTTAAGTAGCAGAGATATAATGGAAAATACAGAGTATGCTATATAGAATAAGTGCATTTCAAATATAGAATATAAATAAGTTAAAAGAATAGGAATAAAACATTAAAAAAATAATGAAAAGAAGGCTTATACTTCTATTAGTACCAACGTAGATTTTAGAGCAAAATATATTACATGATAAAGTGGTTGTTTAATCAAAAGGACACTAAAATCTTGTTATGCATATTTTAACAGAGCTTCAAAGCACATGAAGTGACATTGACACAACAGTAAGGAGAAATAGACATATCCACAATTGTAGTTGGAGATTTCCACCTTCCTCTCTCAGTAACTGATGGAACACAGATAAAAAATCTGTATGAATATTGAACACTTGGAAAACACTATAAAGCTAGGTACAGTGGTGCACTACTGGAATTCCAGCTACATACACTGTGGTGCAAAGGTCCCAAAATCTGGGTCAGCCTCAGCAACTCAGCAAGACCCTGTCTCAAAATAAAAAATAAAATGGGCTGGAAGTGTAGCTTAGTGGTAGAACACCCCTGGGTTCAATTCCTAGTATCTCTCTCTCTCTCTCTCTCTCTCTCTCTCTCTCTCTCACACACACACACACACACACACACACACACACACACACACAGAGAGAGAGAGAAAAGGAAGGAAGGAAGAAAAAAGACTATAGAGCAACTAGACAAACTTGACAGAAAAAATTTATGTTTGTTCAGACTGAGATGAATTAAAATGCATTAATAAGTAAATGTCTATTCTATCTATGAAGAAGAAATTTAAATATTTTTCACATATAATCAATAAGTTAAAAGTTTAATATAAATGGAGACAAGTATTTTTCTTTACATTTCTTCTCTAAATAACTCACAGATTTTAATATTATAGTTGTACTTATTACACATGTAGAATAGAAGAAAATACTATGTGTCTTACATTTAATTTCAAGGCTATGTAATTAAGTTTAAAAAACTCCATATGAAACAAATCACATGTATGCATCAGAGGGCCTACTATAAAAGGAAAAGACAGGAACTGAAATAGTTATTTGTAAAAAAAGACTGAAAAAATATTGTTTATAGTTCATAAAATAAATTTGAAGAAAGGTTTGCAAAATACTCGATCTTCATTTAATCTATGGTGCTATTGATTATAAAGCATGCTCTTATTTTAAGTTTTCCAAGGAAAGAGTAAATGTTCCCTATTCTGAAAGTTTAAAATGTAAAAGGAATGTGTATCCTGAGCTATTAACTGGTTGTTCTGACAGTTAAATGCAAATAAACTTGGCTACCCAGATATGAAGGTAAAAATATCTCTTCTAAAATGAATTTTGTGTGAAATGAATTCCGATTCTATTGACTCATGGAAATTACCACTACAGGCCTAGTGTTTCTGAGGAATTTATAAATTTTCTGCTTTCAACACTTGAAGAAAGAAACATTCTCAACCTCTCTGGATAAAGATACCAGTATGAGAAAAAGGCCAATATCAAATAAAAAATCATTATTAACTCAGATACTTAACATGTATGAAAGAGGTTGCCATATTTTCCCTGAAATCCCTTAAATTTTTCTGTTGATGTCTTCAGAAAGCTAGAGTTCTTTGCCTGAAGACTCTAAGCAATGAATTAACTCAATGTCATTAGTTCAGTTGAGGCAAAATTTTAATATCTGATCCTAATTAGGCACTAGTATTACCCCTGGGCACTATGATTCTTCAGGATCACACAGAACTTGACACTTGTTGATATATAAAAAGATGTTTTCAAGATGATAAAAACTTAATAAAAACCAATTAGAAATTGTAGTCTTAGAATCATATTGTATGTGTAGACACAGATAGTTATAAAAACATATTATACAACCCAAAGAAAAGTCAAACAAACCTATTAATACAAACAGGATAACTGAGCAGAAAATTTTTGATGAATTGCTATGATATTTTTTTTAATTTCTAAATTTCCTACTTGTAAACATAATAAAGGAAATATTAAATATTTTAAAGATAGTAAATTTTTGAAATTTTTTTCTTAAATAATGTTTGTTCTAGCACCAGAAATTTGTTTTGATAATAAAAGTAATAATAGTAGTATGTGTCCCAGAAGTAATCATTTATATATGCAGTATGGTAAATTAGTCAAGTTTCTATTAAGTTTCTAAGACATGAAGTCAATCATACATAGCTATAACAACTGACAAGGTGGGAAATGTTATCAGAAAAGCAGTTTTTTTTTTATAGGTTTTCCAATTACATACTCTACTACAAATTCCCTGACAAGGTTTTTCTTTAAAATTTCTTATTTAACATACAATTTTTAGGACTTGTAGCTGTTATTTTCATTATGTGTGTGTGTGTGTGGGGGGGTGTAGTTCATTCAGTCAACTTGAATAGAATGTGATCGTCTAGTTGTGAACTTTGTTAACTACTTAGATGCCTTACCTTATCTTTTCTTTGTTTTTCATCCTGGTATACAGTCCAGTGTTCTCCATCATTGCTGTAGGCTAGTTTGTAGGAACCAACAAACTGTACGTGACCAAAATCTTTAGCTCCTTGTGTGATGATGCCAGTCACTTTGGTAGGGACAAGAAGATCCACCTAAAAGATAAAAACACACAAATTAAATGTAACAATTGGATCCTTTGTAAATTTGATTCCTTTGTAAACACGAGAAATTAAAAATGATACATGCAAAACCAAAAATATGCTTGGCTATTGTATTTTGAAAGAGATGACTGAGTCTATTGTTCGTTTATGATTTTGATTTTGTCATTGGCTAAATGTGGTCCAAGATTCCTTGACTAACCATTTTGACCATTTTAAAAATAAAGCAAGCGTCCCCAGATTCATTTTATACTAGACTGATTCATCTAGCTGTGCAGTTTCCATATAACTGAGAATGGAACTGGCAGGGTAACTTTGAGATTGATTATTGTTTCTCAGAACTTATGCATATATTTCAATTTACTGACTTTTCTAATTAATTCAATAATAATAAAAGTAAAATTGTAGCTGTATATAACATGAACAAAATTGTTCATTTCATAACAAAAATTAGATATTTCACAATTAAATTTAAATAAAAGGTAAACCTTTTTTAATGAATATAATCAATTCAGGAGTATATAACTGAATAATAATAATCACTGTCCAATGAAGATTCCTATTCAGAGAGCTACAATTCTGAAAAGCTTGAGAATAAAGTCAATTACTCCTCAAAAATGTAAGATTACAAATATGCATTCCTGACTGGTGGGATCTGTGCTTATACAGTGCTTTTTTCTCTCCTGCAAAACATATAGGTCATGAGAACCAGGTCAATTTAGTCAGCATTAACATTGTGAAAATATAATTGAAGTGCAAAAAAAAAAAAAAAAAAAAAGGATGGTTTTCATCAAAGAAGAGTATACAATATTAATAGTTTAATAATTTCCATCCTCATTCTCTCATTCTTTCTTGCATCTTATATTTTATAACTCTAATTAACAAATGAGTCTAAGAAGCTTTGTTTTTAATAGGACAACTCTTGAAAGAATGTTACCTTTGGTTTTATTTGTGTCCCTTGATCTATACATCTGTTTTCATCAAGTGGTAGCTGTCTACTTCCACCTATTTCCTATCACTAAGTGCCATGCTACATCCGTGATCTTATCATCTTTAATTCTCATGAGACCATCCATGTGTGTGACCTTGGTGCTTTCAACTACTATGTCCTTTTGTTTCTGTTTCAGATCCTTCATCCTGTCAGATGTAAGGTGGCCATAAATAGACTGCCATGGGTCAGATGCAGGCCATAAATGAGAACAGAGAGATAGGGGCAATGCACACAGAATAAGACCATATTTAGTTGCATAGATGCCATCAGTATAAATATGAAAAAAAAAGTTTCTAATGTGTCACTGTGTGTCATTATATACTTTTAAATTCACCTGGAGTTTTTTGCTCATTTTTTGGAACATGCATTAAAAATATTAAGCTCAAAAATATCACAAATTAAGGTAGATAACTACATTTAATACTTTATTTAAAATAATTCCAGATAGAACATACATTTTCCTGTGTTCCAAATATGTGTCGTACCATCTAAAATATCATGTGCTGTTCAACAGTGCAGGATGGCAAAATTATGATATCCTGGGAAGGAAATGGTTGATACCAAACATTGTACCAAGTGTAATTTTCTATGTGCCTAATTTCATCCTTTCAGGGACCATGGAAAATGGGATATTATCTCCTATTTCCATATGAGGTAGTAGATGCCTATAGAAGTAATGTAACATGTGATCTGAAGATAAGCAGTGAATAAAGAGAAAGGGAGAATCTCAGATTGCAAACCATGTCTTTCTGCTTTAAAGGCCCATCATACATATGTATTCTCCAAGTAGGGAATCACATTTTCTTCCAATGATTGGTTTTCTCCATCCTCTGTAACTACTTTAGAAATTTCTGAAGAATCACCACACTCATCAAACTGACAGCAAGTCTAAGACAAACAAAAACAACCCTGGATTTACACTATTAGGAGAGTTCTATGTTTAATCATGAATTTCCTCTGTGTTCTTCTGCTGTCTGGGCTTAAAATATTGATTGCTTTGTTGTCCTAAATCCAAATCTAATTGCTGAGAGATTCTCAGGTAAAGCTGCTGTTCTTTACAATATTCTTCATGTTGCTGACACTCAACCAGTGGTAAAATAAATAAATAACATATAAATAAAATCATCTCACAGAACTCTGAGTCACTGTGTTTCCATCAAAGGAAACTCAGTGACACCACGGATATGAACAACCCAGGGTCGAATTCTTCAGCCTAAATGTCCATGAATCCTGAGCTCAGATGACGCAAGGAGGAGTCTTCCTTCATCTCCTTTCCTGTGGTGGTTCTGCCTTCAGCTGGGTTTCCTGCTGGGTGGAGATGTTTTCTCCCAAGTTGTGTGTCTTGGCTCTTTCCAGCAGATATGTTTTTCTCCCCTAACTGCTCCCCTTCTCCAGTTTTTTTTTTCTGATCTAGAAATGTTTTTCTTTTTTGTACTAGTTAAGCTAGCCTCTCTGCTTAAATAGGCAGCAATCTGTTTCAAGCTGGATTTTGTCCTAAAAGTTGCCACATTAAACTTGAAATACAAGATCTCAGCAAAGCACTTCTTTCAGTACAAAATTAATCAGCAACTCATACATAACATGAGGTTGCTGAGAGGGCATGTACAGAGCGGATCCTGAGACATGCTCCAACCCCAGAGTTCAGCATGTAGTATCATTCCAGAGAAGGCCATTTCTCAGAACCTAACACTTGCCCTTGGCCTCGGACAACCCTGACCTCTAATAGATCTTCTAAGTTAAAGCTGACCTACAAATATTCTGGACAAGTTACCTTCTGCTGTTTTAAATACTCATATCCTGAAATTTGGCTCAAATAGAACAGGTTATTTAGGGCATTGTGTTGGCTCAGAGTACTGCATTTCATGTCTGGGTCTATAATGTATAGGTAATAGGTTCTCAATAAATGTTCTGCTGGATTGGGCTAAAGCTGCTTCCTAAGTATGTTCCACAATGAAGACCCAGTCTATGGATAAGGAAAATAGCATGTAATAATGCAGCTGCCTTTCTACAATACTCCCATGTGAAATTACATTATTCATAAAGGAAACTTGCTATTTTAGCTGTATACATGAATTTTTACTAGTAAAGGTAACTAGCTAAAAGTTCTGTCCAGTCTTTAGGAATTTGATTATTGAGAGTCCGCCTACTCTAAGGAGCTCCATGGTGTGGGGTCCTGAATGGGCTACATGCCTTTGGGCAAACTATTCTACTTCTTTACATCTCAATTTCCTCATTAAAAAAAATCTATATCTATATATATATATATGTATATAAATATGAGGATAAGAGTATTTATAGTATAAAAAGAGTTAACATTTATTAAATATATAAAACAATATATGAAATACAATAAGTAGGAAACTTTGATGACAAGCTGAAATAAAACTGAAGAAAGAATCTAGTATCAGTCTGAGACAACCTTGTCAGAAATATACAGAAAAAAAGGAAAAGGGGTAGCTGAATTGCTTTGGAATCAACTTCTGGATATAATATATTCTGATTATATTCTCAAGATGTACAAAAAGATAATCATTTCATCTGTTCTTAAAGTAGATCAAATTTAAAATGGTTCGAATTCTCATGTATGAGTTACATTATTTATAAAATATAAATAAAAATTTTTATGACATCTTTCATATCTCTATTTGAATATTGATTTGTACTTCAATAGGAAATGGTTCTAAATTAATATTAAAAGAGAAAATTTGGTTCCAGAATGTATTGTGATTTATTTCACTCCAATTACAGGAATGATAGTAAGAGGGCAGGAACACTTATTGAGAGAGGCTTGAATGACTTAAAGTAAACAAAAACATTGCATAAGGGTTATGTAGGAATATTTGCTGTTATAAAACTCTATAATATTGTTTTACCAAAGCATAAATTATTTTGGAGCATGACAAAGTTAGAAAAATGGTGTGGAACATCTGCAAGCATTTGTTAGAGAAAGATCATGATAAACTGCATTTCAGAAATCTGCACAGCATCCTGACAATGTCTCCCTGGAAAAAGATATGTAAGGTTTAAAGAGTTACTTGTTTTTTATGGAGACATTCTTAAAGGGTTGAGGAAAATAAAAAGCAATATAGATATAGAGGTGTTCAAGAAAAGTGAACAGAGCTGAAGAGATTTATTACAGAAATGTGCAACTCAGCTGCATCTAAAGTGCTCTAGTTTTTGCTTTTATGTAATTTAGCTTGGATTATGTATTTTACAACTTCCTGGAGCTTTGTAAAATTAACTCATTAAGGAGAAATAACACTAAAACTAATATAATTATCTACTGCAGTCATCCCTTGGTATCTAAGGGGAATTGGTTCCAGGACCCTGCTGTGGATGCTAAAATCTGCAGATGTTCAAGTCCCTTATATAAAAAGAAATAATATTTGAATATAACTTATGTATATCCACCAGAGATTATTTAAAATAATCTCTAGGTCATTTATTATATGTATACATTCTGAATTTTAAGTAAATAGAGTTAGATGGTATTTTTCAGGGAATAATGGTTAAAAAAATAATCTCCCTCCCAAGTATTATCAATCAACATTTGGTTGGATTTATAAATACAGAACCTACAGATACAGAGGGACAAACTGTATTAAGAAATTGAGTTATAGGACAAATGTTTAGATATATTTTGCTATAAACAAATATTTTAACCTTTAGAGTAAATAGGTCAATTGCACATAATCTCAATTATATTTAAGACATAAAATATTTGTACTTGGAGTTTGGACAATATTGTGGGTTATCAAAGTATATTGTTGCAGGCCAAGTGGCTAATGTGCTAAACTTATTATGAGCTATAGTTTAGCCCCTATATCTGATTTGATATTGAGTTTCTAAGGTTTATAATCCTTAAACTATTCTGAAGTCCTGTTAATACAAGAATTCTAAAGCTCATTATTGTACTCTTCCCTTTATTGAAAAAGTTTTAAATTCCCCAACATTATTTTTTAACAATTTTAAATAGCAATTTCTTTTTCTAATTTTTCCCCACATCATATCTTTAAAAGTAAAGCAAACAATATTATACCACAAAACAACCTTTCAAAGGATGCAGAGGCTTCACTCTTATTTGTGTTTTAGGATGTGCTTTTTATATGTGAAGCCATACAAGGCACTACTGAAAACTTTCTCTGCTCAGGTGATCATTCAGTAGTGCATTCTGTAGAACACAGGGCATATTGTAGCCATTCCAAATATTCAGGTATCTTCTGCCCTGGACTCAAACTTGAGATAATTTCATAGTTAACCACCTGCAACTGCAACATGGACAATGCTATATGTCAACCAGAGCTGCAGCCATGGTTGCTTTCAGCTCACAATTACTAACTTTTCAAAAGGACTTATTTAGAGTCATATAAGTAGTGTAACTGCGTATTTGTATTGAGAATGGGAGCATAATTATGAGGATTTTATATTTTATAATTTTTATATCTTACCTGGTGAATGTATTCATGTTACATAGGAAAAAATTAAAATACAGAAATTTAAAAAACAAAACCTTTGTCTCCCTATCAGAAACAAACAATGTTTATGCCCTGTTCATATATATTTTTAGATAAATTTATAATTCTCGGTATTTGAAAAATATTATTGGTTATCAGATGTTATTTACACATCTCATCCACATTTGTAGGCAATTATTTACTCTCTCTTAACATTTCACTAATTTTCTATGATATTATTTCAATTTTTTTCTTATTCTAAAAGTCATCTTGAGAATTTTCCATAATCCTGCTCTTAAAAATCAAAAACATTTTTTGTCCCCAACTTCATTTTTCCCATTACAATCAATAGTCTCATAAAATCCTAGTCTTCTCATTCTGAACACATATCTCTTTATTCCTAGAAACTGAATTCAAAGAATTAAAGTCACTGGATCAAAGGCCATTTTTAAAGAAATAAAAATAAGATTTTTAAACATGAAAATATTAGTTGGTACACAGATATAATCAGGAAATACACTTAAAACTAGTTGTCATTCTACTATTCAGTTAACTCCAGTTAATTGCTTTATATACTTATTTCTAGATATTTTTCCATGTATCCTATAAATTTAGATCACATTAAATATGTGGTTTTGAAATTTAGTGTTTTTTCTCACTTCCCATGTATATTTTGCATACAAATAATTTGTAATTATTTAGTAATTATGTAGTCCTATACAAATGGCTATACAAATATGTGTGGCTATACTTATATGCGTGCATTGGATATAAAATTTACTTTATCAATCTCCACTTGATGTTTGTTAAATTAAAAAATAGTGCACATTAATTATACAGAACAATGGGTTTCATCTTGTCACATTCATCATGCACATAATTCAATCAGTTTCACTCCCTGTTTTCTCCCATTGATCTTTCCAGCTTTCTCTCTCTGATTGCATTTCTCTATCCTAAGGCTTTTATATTCTATAGCTTTTTTATTCTCTACTTTTTTCTTTTATTCTCTATAGCTTTTATATATGAGAAAAAAATGCAAAACTTGTCTTTCTGAGTCTGGCTTATTTTGCTTAACATGATGTTCCAGTTTCATCCATTTGGAAATCAGCTGGGATGAAACCAAATGATCATGATGACATTTTTAATGTGCTGCTGAATTTGATTTGCAAGTACTTTGTTAAGCACCTTGCAACTACGTTCATCAAGAATATTGCTCTTTAAATTTTTTGATTGCTCATTCTAACAAAATATACAGATGTAGTTTCTGTAATGCCCCTTATCTATTATCTATTTGAGTAAAGATTTTCTTGTTAAAGGACTATTTATATGTAGTCAACATATTTCCTATTATATTTGTTGTATTTTCCCCTAATTTGATATGTAATTTATTTTTTGACACAAATATTTTTGTTTTATTTTTTACTAAAATTTATCACTTCTTTTGCAATTGCATTTTTTGGAGTGGCTAAAAAGACATTCTATTTAATTAGGTCAGTTAAAAATTATTTACATATTCTCGTATAATTTCCTCTTAGGTTTTCTTTCATTCTTCCTTCTTTAACATCTGAATCATCTTGGTTTTATTCATACATCTTATGTGATATGAGATCATGTCACATTTTTAATGTAAAAATGGAATCTTCTCAACAGTATTTGTTTAATAATCTACTTTGTCTTGTTTTCCCCTACTTGGTGGATAGTTGTGAAATTTGTTCTTTATTCTTGAAATTAACAGTATAATTCATCTTCATCTGTCAGAATCTCAGTCTTTCTCTCTCCCTCTCTCTCCTTCCATCTATCTATCTAAATTTGTTGCTACATAAGGGAATGAAACAAGGGAAGTGTATCACAGTGTTACATACTCAGACCTTTTTATTTTTCATTTTGATTCAGTGTCTCCAGTTGCTCAGGCTGGACTTGAACCTTGATCCTTCTGCCTCAGCCTCCCAAGGTTTTGGAATTACAAGCATACACCACAAACTTCACTTAAAATATTCCTTTGCTTCTTTTTCTTTCTTCCATTTTTTTCTTTATTTTCTTTATTTTATTTAGTTTTTTTTTTTTTTTAAATGAAGTGCTAAGGAAAAAACCTAGTGCTTCAAATGTGCTAAGCAAGTGCTCTACCTACAATCCACAATCCCAGCCTGCTTTCTAACCCTTGAAAGCCAATTATCCAAAAACTGTTTCCTTACTTCTGAGTTCTTGTATTTAAAATATTTTCTTACACATCATTTTCATTTTTATTATTCTCCCTTACATTCTCAAAGTTTATTGACTTGATCTCAATATTATAAGTTTTATTTTTAGTAATGTAATTTCTGTACTTACATTTTTAAAAATATATTTATTTTTATTCCAATTTGTTGTATATGACAGAAGAATGTGTTACAATTCATATTACACATATAGAGCACAATTTTTCATATCTCTGGTTGTATACAAAGTATAGTCACATCATTTGTGTCTTTATACATGTACTTAGGGTAATGATGTCTTTCTCATTCCACCATCTTTTCTACCTCCATCCCCCTCCCTTTCCCTCCCACCACTTTGCACTATCTAGAATTCATCTAATCCTCCCAAGCTCCCCCTCTGAACCCCACTATGAATTAGCCTCCTCATACTATAAAACATTTGGCACCTGGTATTTTGGGATTGGCTAACTTCACTTAGCATTATAGTCTCCAACTCAATCTATTTACCTGCAAATGCCATGATTTTATTCTCTTTTATTCTGCACTTAAATTTTAAAAATTTTCTTGAAAAACATTTCTAAGATACCTCCCTAATCTTGAATTTCACCTCCCATTATTTTATGGAAAAATAAAATATTATTATATTTCTTCCATATTTTCTAATTTTTCCATAAAATATTCTATAAAAATATGTTTATATATTCTAATAATTTGCTCATTCTGTAGAAAAATTTCCATTTTCATAGCTTTTCTTCATATATTTAGAATAATTCCCACTCTTTTGTTGTATTGCATATTGTAAAAGTAGGCCCCAAACAATCTTTCTTTATTTTTGTGTACTTGATTTGAAGAGGGAAAGAAGAGTCCTGGTGTTTGACACACACTGTCCATCTGGGTTCCCCTTGACCCCTCACCATATACCAGGCAGTTGAAATAATTCTCTTTCAGATTTTAAGTATCAGCACTGCCTCTGGCTTTCTTGCCGGTGTCTGGCAATACAACTAAAGCTAGTCTGAAAAACAATTCTCTTCTACTCCCGTTTTCTTCCAAATATAGAAAAGATAACTTATCTTCTTGACATACAAAACTTGAAGCATTGCTTATTCAAAGGAGATTTTGTTAGAATAACTGAACTCTCACTGTCTGTTTCTGTACTGTACAATTCACTTATATTATTACTAGTCTTTTTTGTCAAGGTGCAAAATTACATGGGTGAAAAACTTGCTTTATGTTGTTCACCATGTAATTGAGGTGTTTCAGTAAATATATATTAAATGAATAGTATCATGTCTTGTAATATTGTGAGTTAACGAATCCAACACATTTTCCTTTTCCTTTTTCCAGGTTAATATTACTGAAGGGTGTATTTTCTGTCAACTGATTTGATAGAACATTGGAAGACAAAGCACTGGTCCAGGCATGGGTTTTCTGGTAGTAGAGTAACCACTAAAGCTCTAGCACACTGTGCTCTGAGTCTGGGCCGCTGTTTTTCTGATTGAGATGTCAGAATTCCCCACTGTAGTTGCAGGAGATTCTGCACAGATTCAGGCAGTCACCAATGGGCTTCCCGACGCACATGCATTTGTGTGCCTGCCTCAGGAATTTAGAAGGGAAATAAAGACTTCAGTGATCCCAACCAAGAAGCTGAATAAGTTAAAAGGATGCGATGTACTCAGATCCTCAATACAGGAGAACTTAAACTCAGTTCAGTTTCCCCAGTTACAGAGGAAGCTTCCAAATGTAGTTCTTAGGAAAACATTTAAGAAAATTCAACCATGTGGAAAGTCATTCTAAATGAAAGTCCATGTATCAAGATCTTTTCACCAAATTTCAAAGAAGTTTAAAGATAAAAAGCCAAAATTACATTTGGAGTTAAGAAAATAATATTATAAAGTGAATGCCTTTGTATTGATGTACTTAAATTGTAACTGCATCAAAGGAAAAGTACTTGGTTTTCTCTTTTTTTTTTCATAATGAGCAGATCTTTGTGCAATATTTTATAAAAATTTATTTTAAATTGTTTTGAAGTACCCAAATAATTGTAGTTAAAAATAACTAAAATTGACATCAAGTTAACCAGCTAGCTATTGTCCAATCTCAACAAATGTATGAAAACATGTTCAACATCTTTAGCAACTAGGGTGATGCAAATCAAAACTACTCTAAGATTTCATCTTACTCCAGTCAAAATGGCAGCTATTAAGAATACAAAAAAAGATAAGTGTTGATGAGGATGTGGGGAAAAGGCACACTCATACATTGCTTGTGGGACTGCAAATTAGTGCAACCAATATGGAAAGCAGTATGGAGACTACTTGGAAAACCTGGAATTGAACCATCATTTGACCCAGCTATCGCACTCCTGGGTTTATACCCAAAGGACTTAAAATCAGCATATTAGAGTATCACATCAATGTTTACAGCAGCACAATTCACAATAGCTAAACTGTGGAACCAACTTAGATGCTCTTCAGTAGATGAATGGATAAAGAAAATGTGGTACATATACACAATGGAATATTATTCAACATTAAAAAAGAATAAAATCATGGCATTTGCAGGTAAATGGATGGAGCTGGAGAATTTAATGCTAAGTGAAATTAGCCAATCCCCAAAAACCAAATGCCAAATGATTTCTCTAATTTAAGGATGCTGATTCATAATATGCTGTGGGAGGGTGGGGGAGGATTAAATGAACTCGAGATCACGCAAAGGGGAAAAGGGGAGGGGAGAAAGGGGGAGTCATAAGGGTGGGAAAGATTGTAGAATGTGATGGTCATTGTTACCCTAATTACATGTATGAAAACACAAAGCATGTGACTCTACTTTGTATACAACCAGAGATATAAAAAATTGTGCTCTATATGTGTAATATGCATTCTGTTGTCATATATAACAAATCTAAATTTAAAAAAACATATATGTTGAATCTAAGAAAATACAGGTCAAAGTGAAATTAAAAAAAACTGAAACATGTTGAAAAAACATAAAATTTTCAGGACTCTTAGGTAAAACAATAGTATGCGTTTCATGGTATGACTGAAAGTAATTTTCTGCTAGGTTCATCAAAAATAAGATCAACCTGGGAGGGCAGAATTAACATATTTTCTTTAATTACCTCTCAAGACTGATTTTGATTAGGCTGGAAATCTTGACTTATTCCATGAATAAAAATTCAGGGTGGTGACTATTTGAATTAGTCTATATTTGATAGGGTCATTACCAATTCGTTAGTGGATAATTAATACAACTCTTTGATTAAAGAGAATGATGGTATACAATAAGGTTTATTCAGATGGGTTAATTATAGCAGAACCAAAGCCCAAATGGAACAGAAAAAAATTATCATCAGTAAATAATTTCATGTGACTTAGAAAACAATAACATAGCCTTTAAGTAGGCAATGATACAGTTTGTTATTTAGTCCTTTTTTTTTAAAAGAGAGGGAGGGAGGAGAGAGAGAATTTTAATATTTATTTTTCAGTTTTTGGCGGACACAACATCGTTGTTTGTAGGTGGTGCTGAGGATCGAACCCTGGCCGCACGCATGCCAGGCAAGCGAGCTACTGCTTGAGCCACATCCCCAGCCCTATTTAGTCCTTTTTGACAGCACAGTGTAAGCACTACGCAAGTAAGCATTATGTTAGCATCTTTTGTAAAGTGAACTGTGGATCAACTTGCATGCATTTCAGTAACCAGAATTTGGCTGTTATGTATACTTGAAAAGCTGTTTGAATATATCTTTGACAATTGCTTCATTAAATATAATTATATCAAATGCATTGTATTTTGCATAGCCATGATATATTTTAGAAGCTGACATTGACAAAGAAAAATCTTCTATATACAAATGTTTGTGAATGTGCACAACTACATACATCTTGCTTTGTGACAAATAAACAAATGACAGCAACATGTTGAATGCAAACATGTAAGAATGAAGTGTGCTACAACATCAAATCACTAAATAGTAAGGGGCTCTCAAAATGTAGGGAAGTTGACAGAACATTCATTGTCTGTTTGTATGTCATGCTTGCTGCAGGAACTATGCATTTTATATTGCTATAAAATTTAACCATTCCCACTATTTGAAAGTCATACATAAAGTCCTGTATACCACTTTGTTTCTTCAGACCAAACAAACTATAATGCTAGAATTTCCAATTTTAACTGAATACATGTGTGCTTTATGATGACTGAATTTTAGGTTAAACCAACAAAAACTGAGCATAGAGACCTAGCTGCAACATTTTCCCCCTTTGACCTTACAAAAGGAAATGGAAAAGGCATGGCCTTTCAGGATCAGCTATAAGGTAAATGCTTTATACTACTTTAGAAAAATGCACCATCAATGTTAATAGCCCAAAATCACAAGGCCAGCACAGAGCTCTGAAGAACCTGGAGAGAAGAGGGAGAAGACTCAGCAGGTGTAGAAGTACCTGCAGATTATAGTATTGAGATCCACTGACATAGGAAAGGGAGCTGCCCCAAAAGATGACCTCTAGACATAATATTTTGTCCTAAGAAAGATTACATATACAGGATGGATAAAAGCAATACAAATTATTTAAGTTCAAATCTGTTGTCAATAGTACTGTGAGTACTAATATTCATATAAGAAAGACAATCAGGCTCCAGAGGATCTTGTAGGGCTATCTAGTTTCTCAGTCCTTCAGTTACCACAAATTTTATCTGTAGTCTTACAAACTCACTAAAAGCCACAGTATAGATTTTCTTATTCAATATCCATAAAATCAACATTTTTTACTTATGCACACAAATATTAATTTATATATTGTATGAATATCTATATTCTTCTGCTATTATTGATGCTAATGTCTCCTCCTTGTCCCCGCTCCCCCGGTTCATAGGGAAAATAAAGAGCAGTCATGGTTTTCTTGAAACTCTGATCTCATCAAAATGCTCTTTTAGGTCTCAATTTCTATTTCCTATTTATACTTCTTAATACAGTATCCAAAGCCTTTCAAGCATATTAAGCAGTAGAATATAAAACTGGGACTGAATGATGAAAAAAATCTGAATACAATCTAATGACCATATTTTAATTAAGTCCTATGTACAATGTGGCTCAGGTACATCTATAATAAAGTCCCCAAAGTGTATGTGGCTAACAGTTATAACGTTCTAGCTCGAATATATGATGTATAACTTCTGTAAAATATGTTGCTCTTGACTGCATGTGAAAAATAAGATGCTTCTTTCCTTCTGGTGAGAAATGGCAATGCACTTATAGGACTCTTGAATATATGCTTGTCTCAAAACTTACACAAGGGCTAATTTCCCTGTGCAATCAGTTCCAAACAACCTCATACTTTTAAAATCACATTCTTTAACTCTAAAATTATTCATGCACTATATTTTCTATTACTATAAAATAGCTCATAAACTGCAGTCTTAAATTAGATATGGAATTAATAAATCACTTGAAACAAACTCATTATGTTGAACTTATTTTTCGTTTTGCATATATAGTCAAAATATTAAAAACTTCCCAAGTTATAGCTCACTTCACTGAGGGCTTACTTGTAAATTTAAATAGACTCTGTTGAGACATCCCTATCAGTTGAATGACTTTATATCCCACTGAAGGATTTAGACTCAAAATTAATGACATTTAGATACAATTTAAAAAATAATCAAAGACAACATAAACAGAAAATATAAATATATTTTCTTTTTCCTTAACACTATAAGTATTTAAAGAACCTGAAATCTAAAGAATTTTTTATTAAATTCAAATACTACTCAAAGAAAGAAAAACATAATAATGTAAAAATTCTTACACTGACACTAAAAGTATATCAGAAAATTATTTTGTAATCAGCAAGAACCAATCAGCAAAGAAGCAGAAAAACAAAAATATAAATTAAAATTCTTCATTTTCATAAATCACTGTCTCTTGAGCTTCTAGCTTTATGTATCTAAAGATGTTTTTTGATATATTCTTCCCACCTTGGAGAAATCTGGCACATTTCAAGAAATGCTGAAATACCTATTAGTTTAGGAATCTAAATATAACTTTGACATGTCTCAATGTTAAACAGAAACACTATGGACCCAACACAAACGACTGTCCCAATTTTCCCTAAGAGGAGAGGAGACACTCAGAACAGAGGCCACATATAACATTGACTGTCATTTTAGTATTTTGTGTTCTGAAAATGTGGCCTTGTGTTGGGATGCATTTCCTTCAACTCTAACGTAGAGTGATGCTTTCTTTAAAAGGTAACAGAGAATGACAAAAACACCATGTCAACAATATATTTCAGGAACAAGAAATATCTTGGTTGCTGAGATGACTGAAAGGTAAATTTTGAGGAATAATTCTCAAATAGCACATTTTTTAAAACTATCATGTCACTGTAACTAATCGGGTTATATTTTCAAGACAGAAACAATAACTTGAAATAATCCAATAATAAAACAGAGATTAATATGTCTAAAATTGTTGTTTTCTATTATAGATACATTTTGTTAGGTTAAGAATGTTCTCTACTATTATTTATTTGCTATAAAATTTTAAATCATAAATAGGTGTTGAATCCTATCAAATTTGTATGTATTTTTATATTGTGATAATCATGCAGGTTTCTCTATAATCAATTAATTAATTAATACACAATCAAAGCTATAAAATCAACACCCATCAATCTGAGAACTCTAACATTGACAACAGTTATGCACAAATCTTTCACCCTATCCTATTTCTGCCCACAAAAACTACCTGATCCTGTATTATTTATTGTTATACTGCCTTCTAAAACAGTTTGCAGGTATGACTTTAATGTTAAACACCAACATTTTGCTTTAAGTTATTTTAAAAATGCATAAAAAACGTCATAAAGGCATCTTCTGGGACTTAGTTTTTAAACTCAATATTATATTACTAAGATTCTTCCATATGTTTGCTTATAGTTACAAATTCCAGTTATTTTTACTGCTTTATAAAAGTCCATATGTGTATATACATACAATACATTTATCCCTTCTCATATGTATTTTACGATTTCCAGATTTGGGCTTTTAAAATCAGTCTGATGAACATTCTTATACTTGCTTCTTGGTATATATACTAAAATATTTTTCTTGATTATGTACCTAGAAGGGTCATATTTTTAGTTGGAGAGTATACAAATACTTAATGTCACAAGATAAGGACAATTTTCCAAAATGGTTTTGCCAATTTACACAATCATCATCAAGATACTATCTCTTTAGCTTTAATTTTATAAGTTGGTGAATAACACTAGTAGATTTTTTAAAACTTAAAACTTTTCATGCACACTTGTGAAAAAAATTACCCTCTACCAGAAAACACATTTAAAGTTTGATGGATCCCCTTATTAATTTCTGCTTTAGATGCTTACATCAGGTTCACAAGTGCTACTCTCTTTTGCTCTCTTTCCCTGTGCTTTCCTGCCCATGTTGGGTACCAGTAGGTCATGTTTTCCCAAATAATCTGGGAAACTTGCCTCTCTTTTTCATCTTTGAAATAGTTTGTATAAAACAGAGGGTATATGTTTTTAAAACTGTGAAGCCAAATTCAATGTCTTTCATGCTCATAGAACTATTCAGGGTATTTTTGGTTGTTGTTGTTTTCTTATTTTTTTCCCTGAACATACAGGTTTTCCAACTTTTCAATGCACTTTGATAAAAATGTCTATTCTTGTTGCACTATAAGTTTATTGGCAATTTATATTAACATTTTTATAATTAATCAGTATTTTTGTAGTTTTCCATTTTTAAAATTTTCTTCTCTTGGATAAGTTTGCCAGAAATTTAGCCATTTGCTTCAATAGCTTAATAGGGTTACTAGACACAAGAGTATTAGGCAGAAATCATTAACATTTCTATCTACTAGCCTCATCCAACTGGAAAATGCAAATTAGAAAAACATTCACTCTAATAACAAATCTCATATAGATTAGGTATCTATCCAGAGATTCAAGTCCTTGTGAAAAAATAGTTTCAATGCTTTTGAAATACCTAAGTGAATGAAAAGATATAGCCCATTTCATAAAAGTAAAGCCCCAATATATAAAAAAGATACTTATTTCCTCTAATTACTCCAAAATTTTGCATATTTACCATCAAAATTTTCTTAGTATTTTGGAGGAATGTGCTCAAATGATCTGAAATCTATGGGGGAATAATGAAGGACCAGGAAAATCCAATTAGAGGAATGGCTGGTGGTGATGATAGGGTGTGGGGTGAGGCACTATTACCACCTAAAATAAAGACTTCAAGCTGGCAAATTTTTATTTTACCACCTAAGATAAAAATTAAAGTGAATTACTTTAATTAAGTAATTAAGCAGTGATGTAGTTGTAAGGATAGGCACACAGGCAATCCTCACAAAATAAAGACAAGCACAGAGTCATCTGCAAAATTGGTTTGTGACAGAGATGGCAGCATAAAATCATTGGAAGTACTTCCAGTGAGTGATGCCATAGAGACTGTCCACTTATACAGAAAACAAGGATCAGAGCCCTCCTTTTTTCCATGTGCCAAAATGAAGTCAAGTGGGTCAAACCACTTCAAGGCAAAAAGGAAGATTTTGAATATCTCTAAAGAGAATATGGAAGCTAGTATTTCTAACAAGGAAGTAAAAAGTTTTAATTGAAACTAAATAATGACACCTCTTACTAAACTACAATGAAAATTTCCATACAACTACACACAAAAAATCAAAATAGTTAGAACGTGGGAGAAGATATTCTCTCAAAAGTTGTCAGTTATGTTTTCTAATTTTTTTAAAGAAAAAAAACAAACAAACCAATAGAAAAAAATGTGGACAAAAGGTAAATAATATAATTACAATGTATAAAATTATGAAGAAAAAGATACAAGTGAAAATCTAACCTTCATAAGTAATCAGAGAAATAAAAATTAAAATAGTGCTTATTCTCTCTTTCTCATTCAAAGCCCAAAGGTTCAACTATATTAATGGCTGGCGAATAGACACTGAAAGAACCATCAAGGCTTGCCATCAGAGAAAGTGCCCGTTTATTGAGGAACAGCTCTGCATATTTATAGAGCAGGGGGCGGTTTGACAGTTATGACAGTTTAATGGTTGAATGGTTTTGACAGTTGGCTGGGGTGCTTTCTGATTGGTGGGTAAGGATCGTGTGAGCCAGCAGGGCTCACCACTGGATGGCAGGATCATGTGAGCCAGCAGGGCTCACCATTGGACAGCTCTTCTTGGGGGATGGGGAAGTTAGTCTTTGGAGCCCGGGCGACTCCCAACAGACACAATCTGCATAAACATTATGGGTGAAAATTCAAATTGGCTTGACAACTTTGGAAAACAAAATAATATTTGATGAGCTTGAAAATGCACATGCCCCTTAATTCAGAGGTTGCCCTTAGTGTATTCCTGGGATATGCCCTCACAGGTGGCTACAAGGAGACAGAAACAATAATGTTACTAATAATGTAAAATTGTTTTCATAGCAAATAATTGTGGGAAATCTTGAAGTCTAAGGAAAGAACTGATAACTTCATTATATTCATTCATCATTCATGATTAAAATGAATAAAATAGAGATAAATCTATCAACTTGTAGTTGTAGACAGATATGGACATTTACAATTCTTAACTTTGGGATAGCATAGAAAGCAGCTCAAACTATTGCATAGATGTTGCTACCATCGTATTTTTTTCTAACACATCTGTCAAATGTCCCAACAGGTGAGGCCTGGAAAAGAGGCTTAGATTGAGGTTCTCGTGCCTCAGTTTGACATTCCAAGGGTAGAGTATCTCACCACTTCTGGTCCTAATAAAGTCACGCACTGCAGGTTATGCAACAAACCTCCTGAATAGAGCCCCAAAAGAATCAGATGCCACAACCCAGAAATACAATGTTAATTTCCTAAAAGGAAGATTCTATTGGGAGAAAAAGGAAAAAAGGCCAGTTGATGATATGCTGTACTCCCTTTCTACCTCTCAACCCAACATTGGCCTCACTGTAGACTTTCTGAGCAACTCAGCAACTGGCTGTTTTGGGGTAAATTGTAGCCAATTCAGATACTTACAAACCTTTTATTTATTTTCCTACCTTCTTCCACTCCCTGTTTCCTATAGCTTAGGACTGTATCACCCAAAAGTATTAGCTAAATTCAAGATTTTTTTTTTAATAAGGTGCTTTGGCTAAGACAATTATTTACATAGTGTTCATTCTTTTTCACTATAAAGTGCTTCCTAATCAAAGCAATTAGGAAATAAATAAAAGACACCCAGATTGGAGAAGAAATAAATTTCTCTATTTGCAGATGAATGTTCATGTATATAGAATATCCAAATGAACCTTTATAAAAATTATTGGAACTAATGAGTTCACCAAGTTTACTGGATAGAAAATCCCTATACAAAAAATAAATTGTATTCTGTGCACTAATAATGGATAAATCCAAAAATGAGATTAACAAAATCATTCCAGGGGCTGGGGTTGTGGCTCAGTGGTACAGCTCTTGCCTATCATGTGTGAGGCACTATGTTCGATCCTCAGCACCATATAAAAATAAATGAACAAAATAAAGGTATTGTGTCCAACTACATCTATATCTATCTATCTATCTATCTATCTAGAGATAATCATTTAATTAGTGTAGCCCCCCAAATATCTGCAGAACAAATTTGACAAAATAAGTATAAAACTTGTACACTAAAAACTGTAAAAATTCTTGAAAGAAATTAAGACTGATTTAAATAAATAGAAATATATACCATGACTGTTGATTAAAAGACTTAACATTGTTAAAGGCAATACTCCCCAAATTAATAAACAAAATCAACACAATTCCTATCAGAATCCCAACTGGCTCCTTAGCAGAAACTGACACTGACCCAAAATAGCTAAAATAATCTTGAAACATAACAAAATTGGAGGATTCATTTTCCTTATTTTGAAATGCACTAAAAAGCTACTATAATCACAATTATGTGGGACATGCATCTTATACACGCACCTATGCACATATACATACACATATGCTCACATGTATACACACATACATGTGTTTAATACTTTGAAACAAATATGCATTTGAAAATATGATATAATATTAACTTGCTAAATTACTAAATTTGATTATATTATTATGTGTACAGGATTGAAATAATTTTGTAATTTAAAAAGCTGCAGTATATTTGAAACTCCTAGGGAAAGAATTAAGCTATCTGTTTTTGTTTTTAAGTTTTATGTGGGAGTAGGAGAAGTAGACTCTTTTAAAGTGTCTGTCTAAATTTCTCTAGCAAAACTGACATTTTCTATTCAGTTTTGCAGTATAAACTAAAAACATGAATAATAAGAATGCAAAGGAACAGATAAATAGGCAATTTCTGGATGCTTCTGAAGAACTCTGCTTGATCTCAGGGACAGCAAAAGCTAATGTCTGGAAGGTTTTAAAATCAAACCTCTTTAATTATTTTTACATTCTACATGACCTCTTTTCATTATTATTTTTATGATTACTACAGAAGTAATATCACTGAGTAATTTATGTTAAAGAAAGACTTTAACATCTGCTAGTTGAATTTATACTGTATAACTTGCTTTCATACATTGCTGCCTTTGGCATAAAATAAATATGATAAACATGTAAACAAGAAACAAGAATTACAACTACAATATTTAATAAATTATATCACAAAATTAGGTTTTCCCTAATTGCAAACTTGCTCTTATATAAAAACTATATGTAATTATTTTCTACAAATGTTATCCTCTTAGTGTTAAGTTTTGCACAATAAAATAAAATAGTCTAACCCATGTATTTTAAAGATTTTTTTTAAAACCATGCATAATGGTTATAGCATTTAAAGAAACCAATTACAGAATATGTATTGGTTTCCAAACATTCTCTGTCACATCCTTAAGTTTTTCTTATATGACATAATGCCTGGTATAGAATAAGAGGTAGAATAGATTTTACTTTACTTTTATTATTTCATTACTGAATCAGATTAAAATTATGTCAATCAATATATCAAAATGAATACATCTACATTTGGTATTCATTTGAAACTCAAACATAAAATACTAAGCAATTTGGGGCTGGGATTGTGGCTCAGTGGTGGAGTGCTCATGTGAGGTACTGGGTTTGATCCTCAGCACCATATAAAATATTAATAAATATATATTAAAAAGGTATTGTATCCAACTAAAAATATATTTTTTAAAAAGACTAAGCAATTCATTAATCAGTGTCTCTCATTTCCTCAATTGTTCTATTGTGAAATTCTCCAAGTCTCTGTACTTCTGTCTTTCCTGGATGCCCTATCTTTGTTAAGAATTTTGGCTATTGTCTGTATACTTTTGCTCCTTCCATTTTCTCCCTGACTTTTCAAATTCTTATTTGAGGACATAAAATGAGGATTGCATATTTCTGGGAAGTATTTCTTGGCATTCACTTTGAAGTGGAGTTTATTTCTCTTTTAATCTCTAGAATAATAGTAATAGTAATTTTAACTGAGTGCTTATTAAGCATCAGGAAATGGAATAGATATTCATTCTATCCACCTAATAAAACTCTGAGCAAATTTCCATTGTTATCTAGTTTTGTAAGTCAGGAGATCTCAAGGAAGCTTTATGTGACTAAGTTAAGGTTCTCATCAAGTCCATTTATTACATGGCCGGTTTGCTGCATTGTTCAGATTTCATCCTATAAAAGAATCCCTGGTAGATGAAGCACAAATGGACTTCGTGTTTTGCCCATGTTCTGATTCTCAAGTTGTACACCCTCTAGTGGCTGCAGCTTCTGGAGAAGAGAAGTCACTTTTCTCATTGGTCTTCTGAAATGGAAATACTTCTTCACAATTCATTTGCTCACAGTGGAAAGCCTTATTCTAATTGTCTCAAATAACCTATATGAACTAATATGGGTCACAGTCAGATTTTAGAGCCTTTGTTCCTAGCTATCATCTTATATTCTCTTCAGCATGTCCTTCCAGTATAGTAGATATCACTTGTGTTTTAAGTAATCTGTTCACAGATGCCTGTCCTGTGCAAGATTTTGAGCTCCTCAAGTTCCCTAATCATATATTGGTTATCTTTGTATCTTAAAAAAATATTATAATGTCTGCATATTTTAGCATCCAAGAACATGCTTATTAGAGAAGTGGACCAAAAAGATGGGAGAGAGGGTCAAGAGCAGAGACTGAGGCTTGCTTTCAAAATATAGCAGGGACAACTTTTCTTTATAGATACATAGGATGGAAAAACTATATAGAAATTCCTAAAGAATTGTTTTATGTGGAAACAAAGATCTCCTGAGAAAAAAAGTTTTAAGGTGGAGTATTAAAGAATTTCATGTTTATACTCCATAGCCCTGTGAATTTGGTAGCACTGGGTAGGACAAACTGTCAGCAAAATAAGTTAGAGAGAATGACATTAATGTTTTGTGAGTAATGCAGAATGGGATAAAGTTACTGAGATTTAAAGAGTGGTGATGAGAACTGAACACACAGTGACAATCTGGCAGGTAAAAGGAAAGGGCATTCTTTTTTTTTTTTTTCATTTTGTTTTTTCACTCAATTTAATCAGAGTTTAAATCAAGATAAAGAACACCAAACTGGCAGCCAAGGTGGATAGATAAGGATCTTTTGACAAAGCAGAAGAAACTAGAAGAATATAAAAGCCAATGTCATTTTGCAGTGTCAGAATCAGGAAGCAGTATGGTTTGACCTCTCTAGATAGCTGCAAAGGTGAACTATGCAAATGAACTGAAGAGGGCAGACAAGAGGAACAAGAGACTTAGGAGTGACACTGAGCAGCAGGCAAAATCAGAGCAGTTGGCCCAGACAATCTTCAGAATTAGAATGTTAAGAATGACTGATGAATTTCCAGAGACCCAGGACTCACAAGACTCAGAAGAACTGCTACGGGAAGTTGCAGAAATCAGATCTAAGTCCAGAAAAGCATGTTTATAGGAAGTAGAGTGTGTGAAAAAGAAAGGGTATAAGATGGGGACTGCAGGGAGTTTGGAAAATGTTTTGCAAAAAGCAACAGGTAAAGTTCCAAGCACACAGACAATCCGTGTCATGGAGCAGAGACACAAGCACAACACTAAGTCCCCTAAGTGGTTGGATTCTCTTCTCCATAAATAATGATCGGGTTAAATTTGGGAAGGGATTAAATATCAAGCAGTAATGAACTGGGAGATCAAATGGGGTTGTGATAAAAATAATTAATCAATAAAGCAGCAATTAAAAGCTGTACATGACAACAGAGAGTAACAGCAGTGATGGTAACAATGCCTGGCCACAGAGATCACATGTCAAGGCTTTCAATCTCCACTGTCCGGGGAGTTGACTAACTCCAGAATCTAAGTCTCTGAGGGATGAATCTGCAAGTATGCATGAGGCACTCTCAATTGTGGAGGCTGTGATTTGGCACAGGCAGAAAGCCAAGGATATCATTATGCTGAATTCCATCCAGATTAATGAAGAGCCTGAGGATCCTGATGAGTGGGCTATACCAGATGTCATCTGTTCCCCCAACATCCCTGGTATAAAATGCAACCCATTCAGGCTAAAGAAGGTTTCTGCCTGTGACAAACTAGCATTTTGTTGTAGGAGAGGGGGAAGTGAGGCTTATCTACACCATTGTGCTAAGCAAGAATAGTGTGCACATACTGAAAAAGCAATGGTATGGTCTCTACCATTTAAAAATTCCTATGAGTCTCTCCTCACTCTCTTGATTCTCTCTTCCATTCCAATCTAAGTAAAAGGAAGTCTACAGGATAATGCAGAAAGGTCTCTTTGCTGTCTTCATATACTCTTGAAAGCTAGCTGTATGCTATATTCCTCTGCATGCTGATTAGAGAAAAATAATCAGAAATCAATATAATTAAAATCTCTTATGACCAAGGTAAGGCTTTGGCACAGATTCTTCATTCTAGCAAGGTTATTTCTTGGTTTTTGAATACTTTCCAGGAAAGATGTATATTTTACATAAATATTTTAATTGAATGAAATTTTCCTTTAGAATCCTTATTCTTCACTCTTGATTGTGGAAAAAAAAAGTAGGTTTTAAGAAAAATATTCAACTGAATTTAATTGTGCTGTCAATATGTTGGTGCAACGCCCAGAGAGCTTTGTGAAGTGGGTGGGTTTTGTATATTTAAGTAATAAATATGGGCCTCACTTCTAAAATTTCTTACTCATCTCTATACCTGAACTCAATTTTTGATTAAAAGAAAAAAAATCACAACTTATCTATTGCTAAACATGTAAATTGGCCTTAATTTTATGTCTGCTAAACTCTCTTGCTAATTGTTTTATGTGTTTTATCTAGCACCAGCTGTTGCTAGGTAAAATCATTTTTAAATTTACGATGCTAATTCACAGAATTTTAAATCTTTCTTTTGTGGCCGTAAGAATAGGTTTGCATTGTTATTTTAAGATTAAGATCTGATTTTTTTCTGGGTTACCTTGATGTTAGAATTAATGCATTTTTTTAAAAGTCAACTAAAGTTTAAAGTGAAACATAAAATAAAAAAAAATACAGGGTTGTAAAGCATAACATGAAGAAGATAAAACCTGGAAAACAAGATCCATACCTATAGTGAGAAAAACTGAAGGAAAGGCTAAGATTAAGAAATAATTATATATATAAAATATTCAGTACCACTTTAATCTGACAAAAAAGAATATAATGAGCAAACCATTTCAATAATGGAAACTAAAACAATAGCCCCTATGAAATAATTTAATCAAAAAGTGTCCCTCCAATACTTGGAAAATTTCTTGCATTCTTCTCTAATGGTATAATCCCAGATGACCAAGACATAGTTTATATAACAAAGTTTCTTTCATTAGATGTTTTATGGTACAGCATTAAAACTACAAGATATGGATTTAAATCTTGAATCTCTTATGCATTATCTTGTTGACCTTAAATAAGTTTATTAACTTCTCTGAGTATCTTTTGTAAAATTAGAGGCATAGGTTATAAGACTTTTGAGATTCCTTCCCATTGGAAATTCTCTGTGCTTCCTTATGCTGCATGTTAATCCATAGTAATTACCTCTATTTGACTTTTTCATGCTCTAAATAGTCAATCAGCAATCCAGTATTCATTGAGTTTCTACAAGGTGACTACAGTCTCCTTATGGGGCTTGACTATCGTGGGAAAAGCGGACGTCTGCATATACAGGTCATAGCATAGAGTTGTGGACCCCTTCCAAGTAGGGGAACAAAGCATATAGAGGGGGATGCCAACAGAGTCTAGCCATCAGATTCATAGGAGTTAGAAAGTGAGGGAGACAGGGGAGACCAGAAGAGCATTGAAAATATAAAATATCTTGAAAGTGCCCTGTGTGTTTGGAGAGAGGAAGAATTTTCATGTGATTGGAACACATGGGAATATAACCACAGGAAAGGAGGCTGAAATGGAAGGCTTGAGCTAATTTGTCAAGAAATAGTCTCAGTATCTAGGAATAGTAAACTAGGCATTCTCAGTAACACATTTACTGTCTGAGAAATTGAGATATTTGACTAATATTAAAAGACACATAAATGAGAACTAATCACTAAGTAATTAGGTTTTCAACATGTGGTCCACTTGAACAAATATTTTAACCTCTTTAGATTTTTGGGTCTTTGTAAAATGTGTGCATTAGACTTGACTAGACCCACACTTAGACACTATATTTCTGTTTTAATCTTATGTTTATCTCTAAAACTGTGGAGTCTCTAGTTATAAATTCTTATAGCAAACACTTTATTGAAAATGGCCTGTTATTTTTTGTTGTTGTCGTTGTTGTTGTTATTTCAGTCAAAAATAACAAACAAGTCCATTAGCAGCATATAATTTGAGGGTCCAGAATGCATTCCAGGAACATTTTATGATTTCTTTAAAAGAAGCACATATCTACATGGAATAATGTAAATTTAAAACTTTTGATTTAGTCTGACTACCAAATAGTGTTCTATCTTTAATTTCTGGTGACATTCGCATGCTGACTTTTTAATGTTTACTATTTGTCAAAGTATGCAGAAAATTTCTCCCTAGCATTTTTCCAGAAATGCTGGTGAAAATTTTGCTACATCGCCTTTTAGGTGTTAGAAAAATTCAGCTGCTAAAAATCAATTTTCCATTTCTGGAAGGTTCAGATTCTCTGTGTATCTACAGCTTATATTTCAAATAGTGTTTGCTTCTTACAGTTTTAATCTTTTAAATGGACACTGTAACTTTGCTTTATTTTCCATATATATGTCCAATAAATGCAGACTCATCACTTGTGTCCAAACCTCTGCATCTTTGTTATAGTCTCTGAGGAGGAATAATTACATCTTTAACTAAGTCTCTGAAGATAATGCAAAATAATTCTTTTTAATCATATCTTTGGGTTCAAAAATAATATTGCAGATATTAGGGAATGCACATATTTTTAGTAAGAAAAATCTCAAGTAGTACTTACTTTGATATAAATCATTTTCTACTAGAAGGCAATGAGGAACCTCAGTTGGGGCACCGAACTGGAACACAGTGAATATCTACAACATCTTCAATATGGCATGGTCTCCTGATTGCGCAGGATGCACCTATCTACGATTTGATTTTTCCAATTGAAAATGAATTTCCTTGTTTAGATACTACCATTTAAATACACACCAACTTTGATTACAGGCATCTTTGTAAATTATTTCTCATAACTAAGGATAAAAGTAACTCAACAGCATTAAGGCAGCCAAAATCAACACATTTGTGTGTTGACATTTCAAATGATTTATGTGCTTATCAGACGGCTTAATAAAATAATGCATAATTACAAAATCTACTGACACATAAAAGAGAACTAATCACTTTTTTCTGACTCAGGCAACTTATTTTCTAGTAAGTGCAAATCAATCAGTTTTATATTTTTTAAATATAAATATATTTTAATTTGAAAGTTAAAGAAATGATCAATTAAAATAGCACCCATAAGTGCAAGAGAAAAATTGTCTTTCTTTAATATTTCTCTCTAGATTTAGTGTTATTGTTTGTCAGCTTTTCAGTGCTGTGACAAATACTTTACAAAAACAACTTAAAGGAGGATTTATTTTAGTTCATGATTTCAGAGGTTTCTGTCCATAGTTGGCTGGCTCCAGTGTTGTGGGCCTGAGGTGGAGCAGAATGTCTTGGAGGAAGGGCGTATTGCAGGAAAGCTACTCAGCTTATAGTATCCAGCAAAGGGGAATGGAGAAGAAACATAGAGAGAGAGATGAGGGGGGAGATATGGAGCTGAGAACAAGTAATATATTGGGCATGCCCCCAATCATCTACTTCCCCCAACCATGCCCCACCCACTGCCTACAATTTCCACTACCTCTCAATTATCCATTCAGCTTTATCAATGAATTTAATCCACTGGTAAACTCTGAGCCCTCATGATCCAATCACTTCTCCAAAGATCCACATATCATCATTGCTGCACTGGGGAACACACCTTCAACACATCAGTCTTTGGGGGATACTCCATTTCCAAACTATAACAGTATCTATCCCATTTTGCACAAACATCATCTGCTCTAGCCAGGAATTTTGCAAAAGAGCTCTTCAGCACTAACAGACATGTATTCAATGAGACCTCAGCATTTATTGCCTTGGACAATAATGTATCCTCTGATCTGTTTCCTCTCCTGTTAAACCATAGGAATAGCAAGTGTCCCTGACTCTTCACAATTGTTTGTAGAGTCAAGTGAAAAAAAAAATATGGAAATATCCTTGTAGAGGCAAAATGCTATATAAAAATATATGTTAAAACAAATGTTCTTTATATTAAATAAAAAACATGGTTTTTGCCTAAAAAGTACTATAAAAATTGTGTCCTAGAAATAAAACTATACTGATATAAAACACAGTACAAATGTGTAATAAAGAATAACAGGCACATAATGACCAGTAAAGATAGAATTTCTTAATCCTGGACCAAGATCAAGCACTACTATTGTAAAGTTGTTCAGCATTTCAATTTGAGAACCCTCTGACAAGGATTATTTTTAAGTTATTGAAAGATGATTTTAATAAAAATCAATATGAAATATTGAGTCTTTTGTTTGCAAAGTTGATAGGGTTATGAAGTAAATTTCAGATTGCTTACTTAAGCTTTTACGTAGTTCAGGATAATTGAATAAATCCCTAGAAGTGGAATTACAGTTCTTCTTTGGGTACTTAAACTCTAGGAACTAAGCTTATGTTTAATTTTAACAAAAGCTAAACAAAGAGAAGCATCAGCTCCTACCCATCTGCTCTTCCACACACAAGAGAATTAGTTCCCTTAGAAAAAGACCTGGAATCTCACTGAATTTGTTTCTGCCTTCCCACTCTCATTTGCTAGAGGAACCTCCATTCCCACTATCCAAATGTCAGTCCTTGTTAACAGTGTTACACAAGAGAGATTACTCCCATATAGAGGAGCTATTTTGGCTAAAGAATGTTCTGATTTTTTTCCCTGAATATGCTTGAAATATGCACTACTTTTCTTCGGGGAAATGAAGGTGGAATGTCCCTGATGGTTCTTTCAGGTTTTTGTAGAATATGTTCTAGGATTCATCCTTTGAATGGAGGGATACAAAGGACAGAAGAGGAAATAGTATGCTAAAGAGATAAACAGATTCTGTAAGAGGTATTTTACCAAGAGGTATTTTGATCTCTTGATCAAAACATATTATATGTTTCAGCAGACCAGAGCTAGAGTTTCCCCCACTTGCTTAATAAATTCATTGGTCATGTTGAGAAACACACATGGCAAGGAACCACATGTGGATGACCCCTAGAACGAGACGGTATTCGCCATCTGGCAGCCAGAAAAAAAGGGTGAACCATTATACAGCAAGAAAGAAATTAATTCTCTCAATAACCTGAAGGTAGTGAAGTATATTTTCCCCCATTAAAGCTTCCAGATGAGAGTATATTCCAGTCATCTCAATTGCTGACTTCTGAGACCCTGAGCAGAGGACCCAGCTAAGACATGCCCTGATTCCTGATTTCTGAGTTAGAAACTGTGATGTAATTAATATGTGCTATTTTAATTTACAGTAATTTGTTAAACAGCACTAGAAAACTAACACATTAGATAACAGGAGGAAGTCAGAAAAATGACTTAGTAAAATGATTTGAAGTCTTGTAATAGAGAGAGATGGAAGAAAGAGATAAGGGAAGGGCACAGGGCAATGTGGGGAATGGATAGCATAAGAGTGTTCTGCATTATTTACAGAGTGTAAAGACCTTATTTGTGAATGGAATGTGAAGCATCACTGTTCAGAACATTTTAAGAATTCAAAGTCATTTCAAGTCGTCCTCTACTTTTTAGATTCTGGAGCTTTCCTTCTGATTAAACATTTATGTTTCTCGCTCCTTAAGCGTTATCCCTGTATTGCAGATTTAATTTCCACAGCTTTATTCAGAATTCCTACATCAACCAGCCCACTCCCATGTCCTTTTCTTACCTAGTTGAAATGAAAGAAACTCTGCTTTTATAAACATAAACAGCAAGGTTTCACATTGTAATAGTCATCTTTTATAAAGGGGAAGAGTATAATGAAGTAACAAATCTTTTTTTTTTTTTTTTTTTAATTGGAAAAAGCTAAATGTACTGTCTGGTAACCAATCACTCTGTCTTACTGTATCTGCCTCATCAATTCACCATCTGCTTTCAAATTTCATCCAACAACATGTTTTTCTTGTTTGATTACACGTCTTATTTTCTCACTTTTATTTAACTTCACATGAACTTCATGAAAGTTAACACTTTGATGCTCAACACACAGATGATCATAGTCTACAGTCCGTTCATTGCCAGTTACTCTTGGTCATTACTTAAGTAGTACAGGGAACACATTATCTGGACAAATTGATATTGACACTGGACAGCAAAGAGAAACATCAGGGTCATATACAAAAGCATTCACAGTTACAAACAGCATCTTTTAGGTTTTGGCAGGCTTCTCACACATATTTTGACTATCTGCCAACCTCACCACAGGCAGAACGTAGGATTTCCATACTGTTCTCTTTCCACCTTCTGCCTCATTGAGAGGTGATTATTTCCCCCAAAGTCTCCCCCATGTCAGACTGTGAGTATACTCACATCCTCTGCCTCAGAAAATGTATCTGGCATTTCTGTTAAGCAAATATGTGCATTCATATAATTTCAATTTTATGCTCTGAAGTCTATTAGTCAACCTGGGGAGGTTTCAAAAATCTTCAGTACATGCAATACACAGGGGTTCAGTGACATTGGAATGACAAATGACAAGAGCTTTTGTCACTGTGTTACTTTTCCAGGTGGCAATTCCCAGCATGGACTAGAAAAACACTTGAAGGTAGACTTTGTGGAACACAACCTAGTTCATGACAGTGAAGAATTAAAAAATTATGATAATTGTGTTCAGAAGTCTATCATGAACTCTTTAGATTAAAAGTCAATGTAAATTCTGTAGACACCGGCAAAACAAAATTCTGATCTGGCAATTATCAGATTGATTTAGACAATATGCTCTATAAAACTTCATAATTAAGACTAAATGCTCCTTAATTAAAAAAAAAATCTTCACAATGCACAGTCTACTGTATTCAGGTAAATGAATGATTCTGTGCATTGCCATCTAGGCACTGAATAACAGAGTGACAAGGGAGAGATGGAGCAACTAAAAAAACTGAAAATAAATTTTTACAAGAACCTAAAATATGCTTATCATTAAATTTTGAAAATTAATTTCATAGTCAATTGCAGCTTTATTTTATCAATGAAAACACAGAGATACATTTTACTATTTAGACTAAACATTGCCTGAAGAAAAAGATGATATTTTAAAAGGAATTTTACATGAATCTATTAATTCTAATGTTATAGATCAATATAATCGAATATATCATTATCTGTGTTGGCCATCCATGGGCTCTGTGGGTGAAATATGAGAATTTTAGCACATGGGAGAACTGACCTGATGTTGCGTGCTCTTTGCGCCGTGCAACACACGTGTGTACTTTCCTTACTCTGCCTGTGTTTCCACACAGCACCTGAGATGGGTGTGACTTGCCAAGATGTCAATCAATCTACTGACCACAAGACATCACTAAGTTAGACTTAACCCTCTGAAACTTGACCCTTTGCCTTATTTGGAAAGAACATTCCATTGAACCTCCCTCTGTAAAAATAAAGAATTCAGGTGGCTGGCTCCCTCTTTCCAATGGACCCCTAAGGTCGAGAGCCATCACTGGACCCCAAGAAAAAGCTACTTTCTGTGTCTGTGTAATCATTTCATACTTACCCAAATTCACCTGAAGTAACCCTGAATAATTTGGTTACGTGTCATGGCAATTATCATCATATAGCCTGAAATTTCTGACTACAGAATTATTTTAAAATGAGATCTTTTCACTAATTAGTTAATAATTACTAATTATTTGAATTTTTTCATCTGAATTAATAACATGCAAACATAGGTTTTTAAATTTTGGCTCACAGTAATTGCCTACCCAAATCAACTATCGCTGAAGTACCTGTTGAAATATCTGGAAACACAATGCTTATTTGGAAGACTCAATTTACCTAAATTAGAGAAAAAATGTTAAAATAGCCAAAATATGAGATATTAAAATAAATAATTCTTGTGAGGAAGAAATGAAAAATCCCAATTTGTAATAAAGTAAATTTTCAGCAAAAATTTAATCACTATAAGGCAATGTTTCCTGACTTCATAAAAGGCCTACCTCCCTTTGTTGAATATAGAGAGTTTACACTTTTTGAAGTATTTGAAAATTTGAATACATTTCATAAACAACAGAAATCAAGTAATTTGACATAGTGTATTTATGCTGTATTTGTAGGTCACACATATTCCCCTCCAACTGCCATTAAAATCAAATATGCTAGGGCTGGGGTTGTGGCTCAGCGGTGAAGCACTCGCCTAGCAAAGGTAAGACCCTGGGTTTGATTCTCAGAACCACATAAAAATAAATAAATAAAATAAAGGTATTGTGTCCAACTGCAACTAAAAAAAAATTTTTTAAAAAATCAGAAACCCTAGAGGTGCACTTATTTCTTATTTTTTCACTCTGTAAATGGCATGATTTAATTATATTAAGGAAGACTGAAGGGAATATTCAGAGAACAGATATAGAATCTCCTGGCCCACCTGCCACAGATATTCTTGAATTCTAAACCAGAGGCTTTCAGGCATGTGTTACTTGTGGCTTGTGTTTGCAAACATAATCCTCCATGGAACCTGACTATGTAAAGAGATAAAGCGGGACCATTCTGACTGAGAAGGGAGTGAGGTTGCCCCAAATTCAGTTACTGAATCCTCCTTGCTGCCCTCTAGCACTGAATTCAAGACCTACAAGGCAGTTGTGAGGATCTGAGAAATATGATCAGAAAACCACCAATTTAAAATATTTGTGAGCTATTGTTGATCTCCCACTGTGCCTACCTTCTTCTTTTGCTTGAATTTTGGGCCCTCAGGTTTCTAAAGTGGTCCATAATCATGTACAGTTTCTCTAAGTTTGTGTTAAATTAGAATATGGTTGGAAACATTAGATATTATTTATATATCTCCACGTTTTTGTATTTAGTATGTTATGTTTCCTTTTTGGTATAAACAACTCTGGAATTATCTCCTGGAGCAAGAGATATTAAACAGAATTTATGAGTTACTTTCATTAAGTATATTCTTTTTTTTCAATAATCACATATATGCTATACTTCTATCAAGAGAAGACAAAGTCATATAGCAGTAACTTTGATTACTTCATCAAGTTACTCTTTTGGAATAGTATTTGAATTAAAACTTACAAAAATTATATGAGAAAGCTTTTACAATATTATTTTCTCCAGTTCAATTATTCTATGATTTAAGGCTATTATGTAAAGAATTTTATGAGAGAGAGAGAGAGAGGGAGAGAGAGAGAGAGAGAGAGAGAGGAGAGCCTTGTTTAAAATTTATCTTTATATTCAGGTAAAAAAGTTGGTAAAGTACCCATTCAATTTTTTTTCTATAATGGCTGAAGAAAAGAAAGACCTAAATAAAAGACTTAAATTTGGACTTTGGTAATTGTTCTAGATTCTTGGTTTGGCTGGCATTTTATCAGAGAGAAACAGAGTTTGCCAACACCATGTTGTTTAGTTCTTTCCAAATTACTTCTTGCCTGGAGAGAAAACATCAATCTACTGGATGTGTTTTCACCTAAATTTTGTGCTGAGAAAAACATTCCTCACTTTGTTTATCAAGAATTTTGTTTATTAAATGCCAAATGTCTTCTTTGATATAAGGAGAGTAACTAAGAACAGAGTAGGGTCGAAGAGCATGAGAAGAAGATTAACATTAAACAGGGATGAGAGGTGGGAGGGAAAGGGAGAGAGAAGGGAAAATTTGGCAGAAGAGACGTTTATACAAAAGTACATACAAGAGGAAAGTGAAGGGGGAAAAGGGAAAAAATGAAATAGACAAAGGGGGGAACGAAAAATGGAAATGTCAAGGTAAGAAGGG
>NW_025999925.1:11249332-11281319 GCF_001458135.2 Marmota marmota marmota
CAGTAGAGGGGGCAGAGAGAGAAGAGGGGAGGGGAGGGGAGGGGAGGGGGGATAGTAGAGGATAGGAAAGGCAGCAGAACACAACAGACACTAGTATGGCAATATGTAAATCAATGGATGTGTAACTGATGTGATTCTGCAATCTGTATATGGGGTAAAAATGGGAGCTCATAACCCACTTGAATCAAAGTGTGAAATATGATATATCAAGAACTATGTAATGTTTTGAACAACCAACAATAAAAAATTAAAAAAAAAAGAAAAAAAAAGAATTTTGTTTACAATTGAAATTACTTGATTAAAATTAAGTTCAATTAGAAATCATTATTATGAATAAAACTTTTTAAATTTTTTTTTTAGTTTTTCGCAGACCTTTATTTTATTTATTTATTTATATGCAGTGCTGAGAATTGAACCCAGTTGCCTCACACATTCTAGGCAAGTGCTTTACCACTGAGCTACAACCCCAGTCCCTGTGCAAAACTTTTCATTCCACAGTCCCCAACTTCATAGCTCCTTCTTTATTTCTTTATCTCTTATATGTATTTCTCTAAACCAATGATATAGAAAAGCTATTGTCTCTTTTATTGTAGGAACAGTGTGTGTGTGGTTTGGATTACCTTTTCCTTTATAGTAGTAGCTTACTTATAACATCTGCTTATTGATAAAAGAAACAAGCACAGCAACAAAATAAGCTTTTAAGAAATCCATGACATTTTAAAATGCATTTTTATTTAACTCATGACTACAGCAGTGAACACACAGACATACACACACACAAATACACACACACACACACATATATATATATATATATATATATATATACCTATTTTATCTAAAAGACAACATTTACTATGTTGGGAATCCACAGTAGCCTAGCAAGCCTTCCAACTCTCCTTCCTGCTCCCCTATCATCAGGGGTTTTACAGGACCCTGTTTTAATGTCATGACATCTGTGTATAAGCATGTTTTAGGAGAAAAGGGTGAGAAGCCAAGGGATGGGTCTTTATTCCATGAATGTTACTTCTATAATATCCCTACGCCAATACTTGGCATACAATTGATGAGACATTTGCAAAGTTATCTTTACATCAATCTAAAGAGTAGAATTATCTGGCAATAATCATTAAAACTGCTGAGCTGTTACATACTAAAAATGAATGTTAAATCTAGGAAGCTGAAACTTTAATCCATTTTCATATACTCTTAAAATTTTTAATAAAATCCAAACTCTGTAAGACTTATCACATAATTACTTGAGGGATTAAAAATATCATAATCTTGCCTGACGTCTCATTTTAATGGTCAGTGAAATTTGTATGCTCTCTGTGATCCTACTTAGTGGATATGTCTCAATTTCTGCTTTATTACATTCTATTACCATGTTTTATTCATTTGCCTATTTCTCCCCTGCTCAAAATTTCCAGCTGAGAACAGAAAATGCTTTAACATCCATGAAGGCTTTTTCTTCCTCCTACCAAGTAAGCAAGGCTCTGAGTCTGATTATGTTCTTGACAGACCTATTTTTTATCCATAATGAGTTAAGACAATGTGTACCCTAAATTTACCTTAGCTTCTATAATTGATCAATTAGGAAGCATAAAGTATAACCACTAAGCTCATATTTTTCTGTGACCTGTTTATGAGTAATCTTAAGCTTCCTTCATTTCAGTAGTCAAATTTAATGACCCCTGGTAAATCTGAAGATGTTTTGAGATGAATAATCTAGATGAAAGGAGAGCAAGTTGTTTCTGATTAACTTAAATTGTTCCTGTAAGTACGTCAGTCAATTTATTATTGGACAACTGTGAACCTTTATAGTAATATTGAACGCAAATCAATTAAATAGTAAAATCCCTTACTGCAGTATTGTCAATAACTTTTCATGATGCCTATATTTCTGGACAATTATAGTTATGTTTCCCACTTCAGTATTACAGCAGGATCTACCCTGGCTAAAAGGAGCTTAAAGTATCCTTCTTCTAGTGCCAATACATAGAAGAATATAGAACAGCAGAGGGAACATGGCTGCCAAACAGCAGAAAACTCTATGGTGCTCTGAAATGCACACATTATATTCTCAAATGGAGAGTCGGCATTGCCCATTTTGATCCCTAAGCAAGGAGAAGGTACAGCAGTAGTAATGTCATAAAGCAATAGGAGTATAAGACACATTGCAGAGGATCCAGAATGGGTTACTAGGCTTTGCCATGTTCACAGTACCAAGATGTATGTTGATATCATCAGCCCACGAGGCTGAAGTAAGTGCAAGAAACAGGCAGTAACAGTTCAGAGTCAGGAGTGCTCTGGTGTGGTAATTGTGCTCCACAGGACTCCTGGGAGTTGAGGCAAGACTTCCAGAACTGGTGGTATCTGAAGTGTGCTCTAGAACCTTCCTAGTCATAGTGTAATACAGCAAACAGAAACACTGGCATCATCTAGAAGCAGTTGCTAGAAATGCATAATATTATGCCCCTATTTAGACCCATGGAAGAAATCCGCATTTTCCAGATTTCCAGGTAATTCATATGCACATTAAAGTTTGAGAAACATATTCTAGAAGATAACTGGCAAGTAGCCAAGTGATCAGGCAAAGAGACAGTCTTACAGGTTGGGGGAAAATCTGGCAAAGAGCTCGAGACAGAAAGAAGAGAACTGCTGGACATACTGATTAGTATGGCAGGATGGCACAGTTTATTAAAAGGTATAGCTGAACAGGAGGCAGAAGAAATGTGCAGAGGTTAGGTAATGATACAGAGATAATCAAATAATACCGTATTAAGAAGATAGACTTTTTACAAGCAAATGGTTAATAAGATAAGGTATGTATTTTAGTAAGACCACGTTAGCCTATAGTTGGAGAAATTATGGGGAAAAAAAAACAATATTGAGGCAGGGAGATCATTCAGAAACTAATTGCAGTAGTTAAGAGGGAAAAGGATAATGGCAGTCAAGGTGGAAAGAAGTCCATGAATATAAAAAATAGCAATGTAAAAACTTTTTGAAAACTGAGAAATAAACTGAATAGAGAAGCTGAGAGGGATTGGCAGAGAAATATTTCTGGCTTGGTAATTTGGATAGCTTCAGAACCAATTTCTGCAAATGAAGATTGAAATTTAAGATTTATAAAAGGTAAGCATTTTGTTGACTTGTTGAGTGTGAAATATCTACAGGACACTGAAGTCCTAATATCTAGTGACAGCTGGATATATACATCTTAGTCTAGAAATTTAGGAGTCATCAACATAGAGGTTTTTAACAAAGAACTAAGGATAGATTGCATTAGCCTGGGCCACCATGTGATTCAAATGTAAAAGAAGGGGTATTGCATAGATTAACAGTTTCCTTTGGCAAGCAGATGAAAAAAATCACCCTAAGACCATACCAGAAAGGATTAGTTTTATAACTAGAAGAACAAAATATTATTAAGGAAGAAGTAGCATTTAAACAATGTTAGATGTAAAATCTGTATTGCTGATATGACCTTGATGAAAGCATTTTTAAAGAAATGAAGAGGCAAAAGAATGAGTTGGGGGTGGAAGGGAGGTGAAAAATTGAGGCTAATGAGTCCAGTTGACTCTTGATGATAGAAGTGGAGAGAGGGGACATGTTAATATTTTCATGGAGTCCATATTAAAAGTGCTACTTCAAGAATTGTCAGATACAGATATCTGAATGTAGCAGGCCCTCCCCGGTTAGTTGTTTCTTTTGCTTCACTTGAAACTTCCCCAGAATAAAGCCACTTTCTTTATAACATTCTACTAATGAGGTTATTTCTGTTTGAAATTACATATTGTACAACCTCAAGACTAGGAAATTAGGGTAGTGATAAACATTAACCTAATGAACATTCTGCTATAGGAGTCAGACTAAATGAAGCCAGTGGGTTCTTCAACATTTTTTCCAAAGTTGGAAGATCCAGACTGTAATATGATATGCCATTTTCACTCCCTGGGCTGTGTTAAGTCTTTGTGCTGAATGAGAAATATTTTGAATACATTGAAGACACCATCTACCTGTGATATGATCAACTCTAGACATAACCTAAGCATGCTAACATTATTGTCAAGCAATTAAACAAAATTCCAGGTAGATTAATGTTTAATTTAACAAGGCTAACATTTAAATTAAGATCCTGTGAGATTAATGACATTGAGAAATGTCAAGAATAAAGAACACTGCCATGAGTCAGTTGTTACACAAACATCAAATTGAGCCTCAATAAAGGGAAATTAGATTTCTGGAAGGTTTCTAGAAATGATTGGAAACCCTGAGATAATGAGACTTCTGTAGTATTCCAGAGGCAGAAATAGAGCCTAGTAATGTTAAGCAACTCATGCAAGTCATACAGCTAGCAGGTGGCCTAGCTTTGACTTAAAACAAAACAAAGCCTGGCACACGCTAAAGTTCATGCTTATACAAGCAAAGTACCTGCTTCCCAGGACCTCACTAAGTACTTACATTCCAGGATGTTGAGGAGTTTTGTTTAGAGAATGATTATCAGCCAAACTTCCAATTTTTGTGCCTTTCTTAACTAACGGAATGAATCTTTCTGATATTATTACCTGTATCAAGGTAAATTTCCTAATCTGTATTCTGGGAGCTTTATAAGAAAGATACTTTCTACTCATGTTCTCTGAGTCTTTATCACACTGTGCTTTCACATTCTTCTTATACTATGCAAGACTGCTAATTTACTCCAGCTTTGTTCTATTTGCTTTACTACATTCTTCTCTCCTTCAAAATTATTATTTTTCCAAATTATTTTTCAAGACAAATTCTACTTCCTCTAGTATTTTAGTACTCAGTTGTAATTAGTTTTTACAAATAAATGTCAGGCACAGTTTCTATTATACTGCCATCTAGTTGTACAGGTGTCATGTAATATTTATAATATTGTATGCCATTTTTTGCTTACCAGTCTACAAAGCATAGACATTCTCCCAATTAATTATTCATTTTCATATACATGATAACTCTCATTGTATTGCAAGTTCTATCATGTTCTTTGTGAATTAAATAAATCTTGGATCTCTTGCTGTGGGGAGTTTTGTAAAGGGAGATCTAATAGGCAGTTTGCACTTATGTTCAATCACATTCTCTTTTTGAGAAGAATTCAGATAGGTACAAAGACTGCAGCAGCTGAGAGGAGTTTTCCAGGAAATGGTCTTGGGCTTCATTCAATCACAGAGTAATTCCCTGCCTGTGATTTGGTAGCATATATCAAGGTAAACAGGGTGGAAGTTGTAGGTACCACAAATGCAATAAACCCCCATAAAAATGGCACCGAGTCACCTTTCAGTGTGTGAGGTATCACTTATGTACAAGTGACACCTTTTTTTTTTTAATTAGAGCATTATAATTATACATAGCAGGAGGGCACATTTTGACAAAGTCATACATTCAAGGAATTTGATTTCAATCCCCATTCTCCCTAAATTTTTCTCCCTTTCTCCCTCTCCCTATTATCCTTTCTCAATTTTCCTTTCTCTTGTTTATTTATGTTTGATTGGTACTTTGTATAAATACATAAAGAAGTTCCCTTTGGTACATTTATGTTTTAGTCAGCTTTTTCACTGGTATAACTAAAAAACCTGACAAGAACAATTTTAGAGTAGGAAAAGTTTATTCTGGGGCTTACAGTTTCAGAGATCTCAGTTCATAGAGAGCCAGCTCCATTCCTTGGGGCTTGAGGTGAGAGAGAACCTCAAGGTAGAAGAGTGTGACAGAGGAAAGTGGCTCACAGGATGATCAGGCAGCAGAGAGAGAGATCTTCACTTGCCAGATAGAAATAGTCATGCCCTCGATGACCCGCCTCTTTCAGCCACACCCTACTCACCTTCAGTTAGCACTCAGTTAATACCTTTAGGGGATTCATCACTGTTTGGCTTATGGCTCACATAATCCAGTTATTTCAACCTTCTTGCATTGTTTCACATATGAGTTTTTGGGTGACACCTCGAATCCAAATCATAACTATTTATTGGTGTGCATTTTTGTGAATTCATTCCATATTTCTTCCCCTTTCCCTTCCTTACTCCTTCCCTCTCATTCTCGTTTTTCTATTCCATTAATTTTTCCTATATCTTTCTGATATCTGATCCCGGCTCCCAACACCATTTTTTCCTTATTTTTCTCTAGCTTCCACACACAAGAGAAAGCAAGTTTTAAAGTTTAGACCTTTGATTGTAGCATGCTGTTATCTACTGATAGCATTTCCTTTAATTTTCATATCCTTCTCCACTAATGGCATGTCACATCATCTCTGTGTCTTCATACTTTTTTGGCCAGCTATATCATTACCCATTGCAAACCCACAGAATTCTAAACCCACTCTTCCTCTCATCTTTGCTATGTCAATTTTTTTTAATGAAAACAATTTGAAATCATACTAGATTTTTCTTTTCTCTCAAATGCTACATCCATCCTACCAAAGCACATAATAAGTCCATCTTAAAATTTGACATTATTGACTCTGTCCATTTCTCTTTACCTCCATTGCTATCACCCTAGTTCAAAACCCTTTTTATTTCTTACCCAAGTATTATAATAAACTCTCAGATGATCCAAACTCATCTCACTGCTCCTATTCCTGCCCCATTTTTACCACCCAACATAATCTTCTAAAACTCATACACAAGTTCAAATTACCTCCTCCTTGTTCAAAATCATCTGTTGTTTCTCTTCACACCCAAAGCAAAGCCTGTGAGCCTGCGTGATCAGGGTCTTGTATGCCTCTCCAATCTCATTTACAGAGCCTCTCACGTGCTCACGCTGCTTTGGCAACAGTGGCCTTTCTTTTACTTTAATTATCAAGATTACTCCTGCCTTTTAGCCTTGGCTTTTGCCTTTCTCCCCAGATCTTATTTTCATGGCTTGTTTCCTCAGTTTCTACAATGGCTATTCTAACCAGATGTCCTCAGAAAAGTAACCCTCTGGCTACACTACCTAAAATAGCAACTCCATTTCCTCACATATGTGTGCACAAATACTTTATCAATTATGTCCTCTTTTATGCTTCCTTTATGGTGCTTTCACTACTCGATATTATTAATTTTTTTTAATTTTTTATTGTTGGCTGTTCAAACCATTACATAATTCTTGATATATCATATTTCACACTTTGATTCAAGTGGGTTATGAGCTCCCATTTTTATCCCAAATACAGATTGCAGAATCACATCAGTTACACATCCATTGATTTACATATTGCCATACTAGTGTCTGCTGTGTTCTGCTGCCTTTCCTATCCTCTACTATCCCCCCTCCCCTCCCCTCCCCTCGCCTCTTCTCTCTCTGCCCCCTCTACTGACATTCATTTGTCCCCCTTGTATTATTTTTCCCTTTCCCCTCACTTCCTCTTGTATCTACTTTTGTATAACCCTGAGGGTCTCCTTCCATTTCCATGCAATTTCCCTTCTCTCTCCCTTTCCCTCCCATCTCTCATCCCTATTTAATGTTAATCTTCTTCTCATGCTCTTCGACCCTACTCTGTTCTTAGTTACTCTCCTTATATCAAAGAAGACATTTGGCATTTGTTTTTTAGGGATTGGCTAGCTTCACTTAGCATAATCTGCTTGATATTATTAATTTAAATTGCTGATTGGCATCTTCTTCAGTAGATGATAAATTTCATGAGAGTAAGGGTTTGGGCGTAGTTATCTTTATTTCCACTGCTTAGCATAACTCTTCACATACAGAATGTACTCAGTAAACACTGGCTGAAAACATTATAATTATTCATATCTACCTTTGCAGAAAGCATATGAAAAAGGTAGATCTGACAGGGCAGGTTTCCTAAGAGAAACATGATTGAGAGTGAAAATGTGATTTGGAGTTCAACCATCTTGAACTTGAGCTAGCTAGAATAGCAAGTTTGCCCTTAACCAGCTAACCATTTGATCTGAGGCAAGTTACTTACCTTTCTAAAGTGTTTTTCTCTTTGACATGTAACTAGAGGTAAGCATACTTATTTCCATCATTTTTTTTAAAAGATCAAAGATAACTTATATGAAAATGCAACCACTATGCATGCTTCTGCCATTGGCTAATTCCTCCAGGACCATCCCTAGTCACCAGTCTAGTCCCAGTGCCAGAAAACTGATTTTATTTCTATTTCAAATGATATGTATCAATTACCCTAATTGAACATTATACCTGGTACACATATATTAAAATGTCACACTGTACCACATAAATATGTACATTTATTATGTGTCAACTAAAAATTAAACAATAAAAAATAGTTCAGTGGTATTTGGGGTAAGGCCTAATTAATATTATTGTAACAAAGTTTTTTAAAATATATTTTTGTAAATTACACAGTAGGTTTTGAGCACGAAGAGTAGACCAATTTTGCATTGAATTGAAAATATCCCATTTGTAATTGTAAACAAAGGTTCTCAGTTGATATTCTCCATGGTTAATGCATCTTTATTAATTATAATGACTATCCTGAACTGTTAAAGAGGATGATAAAGCAATGAAAGAAATACCAAATCCTTCCAGATAAGATTTAATCTTTTTTTTTTTTTTCTGACTGAAGAAGCCAAACTTATTATCCTACAAATAGCTTTCACTTTACATTACTCTAACTGAATATATAAAATCTATTAGGTACATTACCATTTATATGTAGATTTTACTGTGTTCAGATAAAATGTGCACTTCTAATCTTACTGGAGTTTCCTCCTAATTAAAGGAACATATGGCTGGCAGATTTAAAGAATTAAAATTGTTTTAAATTGTTTCCCAAATATAATTTTTAAATAATAAGAAAATCTTTCCAAGCTTTTAAAGAAGGATTTTTAACCTACTATGCTTATTTTATTCTAAGAATAGAAGCTAAAAGAATGAATGTCCCATTTTAAAATGATCTCATATACAAGTATGATATAAATTAAGGCAATTTAAAAATAAACTTTCAAACTTTCCATTTAAAATTTTCCAGGGGTATTGTTCATTACAAAAATACTGTGCTAGGATAGCTCAGTTAAGGTAGTAAGTGTCATTTGTGATTTACTGCATGGGTGATTTAGAGCTAGAATGGATCGTAGTTTGATATTTTTAAGCATTCTCTTATTATGAAACCTGAAACTACTTGAAATTTATCAAAAGACTTGAGGAATATTTTCCTGCCAACCAGAGAACAGCCTAACTTGAGGGTAGTGACTTAATTAATTCCTTGAATGAAGACACGCTGGGGAATATGGGATATTATATCACTTGTTCGTCTACTCTCTTCATTCATTCACTAGACAGAGTGCTCATCACAGGTTAAGAATGCTTCTAGAAGCTGGAAAACAGCAGTGAAGAAAGAAGAAAGCACTATGCATAAATGGATGTTTCTTTTCAATTCTAAAGAACAGGCTCAACCCACATTGAATGATGTGTGACAAACATATCTTTCAGGACACAAATCATTTTGAATTCAAACATGTGTTCCAGGGGATAGATCTTAAGCTGAATCAGCAAAATGCTGAAATACTAGATCACTTATATTAATTTGGTTCAAAATTGACCAATCCAATTATGTCATTTGGAGTAACTCATGGATAAGTAAAATGCTAGCTTTTTGCTTCTCTTCCGTTTTTAATGGAATGGAGTGCACCTCAGAATTATCCACAGCTGCTTATGTTATATTAGACATTTCAAGCTTCAAAATCTAGAGAGTCATCTCCATAAACCTGCTATGTATGATGATATCAACATTTTACTTAGTTGGAATAGCTCTTGACCCTGCTATGCAGGTTTTACGATGTGCTGCATTTTGGAAATGACATTGTGTAAATATTAAAGAGTCGTGTCTCTGACTCCAGTTGTTTGGTTAGAGTTAGCAATAAACTCAAAGCAATAGAAAATTATATCTTTATTATTAACTGGATACACTTTTGAGCTCCTCAGCTTCTTCTGAGAGCATAAGATTGCTGTATCAGTTGTCTAGTACTGTTAAGTTACTTTCATTTTTTATTTATTTTTATTTTTATTTTTTATTGATTGTTCAAAACATTACAAAGTTCTTGACATATCATATTTCATACATTAGATTCAAGTGGGTTATGAACTCCCATTTTTACCCCAAATACAGATTGCAGAATCACATCAGTTACACATCCACATTTTTACATAATGCCCTATTAGTAACTGTTGTATTCTGCTACCTTTCCTATCCTCTACTATCCCCCCTCCCCACCCCTCCCATCTTCTCTCTCTACCCCATCTAGTAATTCATTTCTCTCCTTGTTTTTTTTTCCCATTCCCCTCACAACCTCTTATATGTAATTTTGTATAACAATGAGGGTCTACTTCCATTTCCATGCAATTTCCCTTTTCTCTCCCTTTCCCTCCCACCTCATGTCTCTGTTTAATGTTAATCTTTTTCCTCCTGCTCTTCTTCCCTGCTTTGTTCTTTGTTGCTCTCATTATATCAAAGAAGACATTTGGCATTTGTTTTTTAGGAATTGGCTAGCTTCACTTAGCATAATCTGCTCTAGTGCCATCCATTTTGTTAAGTTACTTTCAATAAATTTTTGATCACATTTGTGACTAAAAATTAAAGCCTCTGAAGAGATGTAATGTGGAATTAAATGGTGGAATACCTCTATGTAAGTAATCCAGGAGAAAATATAAAAGAAAAACTAACTAAATGAGGAAATTACTTTTTTGTGTTTTAAAGGTCAGCCAGCCATGAACCTTGGCTAACAGAAGAGCAGACTAGTAACTTTGAAAAGCTGAATCACACTAGAAATTGATGTGACCTGCATTTTTGGCTATATAAGATTAGCACATAAAAACAGAACAACATTGGTCAGGGCACACTATGATCTCAGTGTCACAGATCAGTTTTTTAGATTTGCTTCTCTGGATGAGTGTAAAACAAAATGCTTTTCTTTTATAGATGAATAGAATAAACCCAAAAATACTCCAGGATACTTGGATGAGTGGGAAATGATTTTATATGTGATACACTTAGGGACTAACAGGGTATATATACTCAGTGCCTGCTTTTTTGACCATGGCTATGTGAGAAGCAGAAACACTATTTGTGAAACAATGTCGTCTCTTAAGGACAATATCTACATTGAGGAAAAAAGCAGCTCTATTACAATAAAACAATGACAGGTTAAAGCTGGATAAAAGACACAAGACATCTAGTCCAAGGAGGGACTCTAAGGCAGTAGTATCACATAGTAGGGTGGCAGGGCTGGGGCTGGATTGCTATTTTAGTTCTAAGGATATTATTTCAGATACAGACTCATGCTTTCATTCCTGAATTCATTCCAGGTTTACTTTCTAGAGATAGTTCTATCACTTTTTAAGGATTGCACATATGAACTTTCTATCAATTACATAAATGTACTTGATTCCTAAAGTGGAAATATAGAAAAGACATGATTTTTCACAAAAGTGAATATTTTCCAAAAAAATTCTCAATATTATACTAGAAAGTCAGTTGGCTGGGTCATAGTCGATAAGAATATATACTATTAATGTACAGTGAGAAATATCACAAGAGTATACAGACAGAGATAAGGCTGGCTGGTATTGAAACAGTGTGAAAAATCATGGTCATCCTCAGTCATAAAACTCAAGGAACTTTTGTCCAAAAATGAGGCAAACTGTGAAGCCTGTTAGAAATACAAAGAATCATATGAACAGCAGAAATTCTATTATGAAGTCAATGTTAAAATGGCAGAAACAGCCCTAAGAGCTTATATTTAGAATTATAACTTTTGTAGAGAACTGTATTTCTCCTATACTTTTGTCATCTTGTAATTTTTTTTATTACTGTTTGTGCTGAAGTTCTTAGAGAAAATTTGCTTCAACAGATTTTTGATGAAATGCCTAGCCAAAATAGAATGTATAAGCCAAAGTTCAGCATAAGTCAGGATTATCTTCATGCATACCAAAACATGGGGTAACTCTAATAAAGCTTATCTCATTCCTTTCTTTTCTTCCTCAAAAACCTCATTCTGATCCCAGCATTGTGGAAGTTAATGTTCTGGATTTATATTCCCTATTGTATTTCATGTGGGATGGACACTGTAATTCATTTCATTCAACAAGTATTGAGTGTAAATGCTTTGTAGTAAGAGATATAAGAGGGCTGGGGTTGTGACTCAGAGGTAGAATGCTTGGTTAGAATACCTGAGGTACTGGGTTCAAGCCTCAGCACCACATAAACAAACTGAATTAAAAAAATAAATAAAGATAATTTTTAAAAAAGATATAAGAGGTCACAATGTAGGGAGGACACTGAAGGACACTGGGCATGGGGGTTGAAAGACTCAGATTTGAATTTTTCCTATGCTACTTAGTAGCTCTGTAATGTAACCTGGTCCTTCACCATCATGATCTTGGTTTTCTTATGTACAAAATCATGAGGACAATATTTACTTCTGTCAGTCACAGAGTTTCTGCAGGAAATGCTCAATCAACCTTCTCTCTATTGATGTTCTCAGTCTCACATTCACCCTCATACTCAACCTTGGTCTACTGTCAGGATTTATGATTCCTTTTGTAAATCTAAATTGCTGTACAAATGTAAGGTATTATTATTACTCTACTGTCAATGTGCCAGGCTACTGTATAGGACTATGGGACTGATGAGCACGTTCTTCATTTTTTATTCAGTATGGTTCACAGAAAGGTTCCATGAGAGCTGCTAGTATTTTTTTTAATATTTATTATTTTTTTAAAATATTTTTTTAATATTATTTATTTTTGGCGGACACAACATCTTTGTTTGTATGTGGTGCTGAGGATCGAACCTGGGCCGCGCGCATGCCAGGCGAGCGCGCTGCCGCTTGAGCCACATCCCCAGCCCAGCTGATAGTATTTTAAAATTCTTTTCTAAAACACTTTTGCTCACTAAATGTGCAACTGTCACTCTGTGACTTTATTAGGATCACAATACCCTGAGTTCTTTTGAGTTGGGCAGTTTCTTTCAGAGGCAGCTATACTTACTCTTGACAAACTATGTGAGGACCAAAATCATTTTAAAATTCCATGTGTATGATAATGCTAGGAAACAAATAGTGGCATACTGATGCAAATTTTTAATTTTTTTAAAAAATGTGTTTTTGAAATAAATGTGTACTACTTGTATGAATGCATTCATGGACAAGTAATATACAATGAAGCATGGCATGGGAAAAGATGACAGAGTGTGTGTACTCACTGGGCAATATGACATGAGCTACAGGTATTACAAAGTGAATTCATTTTGTTGTTTTCTTTGCAATGGTTACATATTCTGTCATCTATTAGTATTGATCATAAATTGTGTCACTTCCAGGAAAGTTTCTATATAAACCCAGAGGAACAAATTAACACTTTCCCAGGAAAGGCTTGTTTTTTCCATAGTGAATCATCATGGATGTCACCTTTCTTTGAACATCATATGAAAATCTCTGCATACATTGGTCTAACTAGATCCCTTCTCCTCTCTGAAGTCTGGGTACTAAAGTCCATAGCCATTTGTTGGTTCTGGGAACCCTGTGCCATAGTTGTCTGTAATTTTCAGTTGTCCACCAGTATATATGTTAACTTGCCTCATTTTTGCATCTTTCTATGTATAGAATCTGACATTACATTCAGGTGCCATTCCTTTACTTCTACCTCTTCTCTGTAGCCCTCCTCTCAGCAGAGTCTGAAGAACTGATATTTAGGAAACACTCCTGCTAAATTAACTCCTGCCTCCCCAAAAAGATTCATACCCTTCCTGATGGGGAGGGTGTTTGGTTCCTCTAAATCTTTTGGATGTTACAGACTGATAGACAAGAGAGGCATGAAGAAAACCCTCAATAAATCTAATCACCCGGGTCCTCACTCCATACATTTTTTTTCACACTCCACCTTGGTCTGCTGTCAAAAGCCATAAAGTGTCATCTGCACTTGGCTTCCCCATTTCTTTTTTTTTTTTTTTTTTAATTTTTTATTGTGGGTTGTTCAAAACATTACAAATTTCTTGACATATCATATTCGACACTTTGATTCAAGTGGGTTATGAACTCCCACCTTCACCCCATACACAGATTGCAGAATCACATCAGTGATGGTCTCTATCTTCAGCTGGAGTAATTGGGAAGCTAATAAATTTCTGTGTTCAAAGAACTGGGGAGATCTTATGAGGCTTACCTTTCTCTAATGGTGTGTTAGCAATTCATTAACTCAGGAGTTACAAAACCCCCAAATCACTAAAGGCAAAGGGAAAGTTTAAGCCTGAGGCTGGATCTAACACCTTACAAAAACCATCCTTCTTCTCTTAAAATGTAAAAGAGGAAAGTGACCCAGGGTACATAGCCATTGTTCTTGGGTTTTCAAGTAATTTGCATATGAATGGTTGATAAAGACCTGTTTTTCTCCTACTTTCCATAGGAAATTTTAAACCCCAAATGGGTTAACTTTCTAGTTAAAATTGAGCCTTGGGGTTTAACTCTTGAGTTGTTGAAACTTGTGTTCCAATTTAGTTCAAGCTTCCCGCTAAGACTGTTCTGAGAGATCCTGGGACTGCTAGTGCTGAACTGCTTCTCCACAGAGGACTGACTCATCTTGGGCCAAACAGCTACAAGGTTGAATCAGAGACAGGAACACTATATTTAATGCCCTTCCTAAAGATTTGAAGATTCATAATGAACATTAGTGCATTCAAATGTATATTTACTTTTGTGAAACAAACAAAACTCCCTTAAAATTAATAATAAAAAGCAGAAACACTTTCATTGTCAAATCTTGCTTTCTAAAGATTCTAAAGATTCACTTTGTAGTACTGGGGTACACGTAGAGACATTTCTTTGTAGATGTTGTAAATAGATTTTTTTTTCCTGTATATGAGCCTCAGATTCAGCTAATAATTGCTTTTAAAAGATAAGGAAATTGAATGGATTGGGGCATGATTAGAACTTACTTCACTCAAAGGAAACATGGATTAAGATTTCTTTCTCATGGGTCATATCTCCAGAGAGAGTTGCTTGAATTAAGGATGAAAATGTCAGAACAAACTCATTTCTTATTACAATCTAGCAATCTGAATGGTAGCTGTTGAGATAAGTTTTGAAGGGCTTACATTTAGAGTTCTAATCAAGGGAACTACTTTATTGACTATTTAATACCAATTCTTATTTGCATCTCTTTGACTGTTAAATTATTTCCCTAAATAATCATTACCAGGTTCAAGTGGTAAAAGTAACTCTGACCCTAAACATGGCAATGTACTTTGACCCTAAGTGTATTTGCCATGGGATGTAACAAGTTGGTTACTCCCCACATCCCATGCACACAAATATACCTTAGACTTGCATCCTACTGATTTATCTACCTTTTCCTATAGCTAGCTGCATCTTTCAGCAAGAACAATAAAATTTGATGGAAAGGTCTAAATACATATATGAATTGTTGTTCTCTTCAGAGCATAGTTATATTAGAGAAATATTTTTTTAGTTTATCTTTACATTTCTTTCCTAAAAGGAAAAGATGCAAGAATAAGCCAGTAGAGAACCTCACATACATAGACATACAGATGCCAATAGTTACTGCTAATTTCAGATAGAATAAAGAAAAATACTGCATGCATTTTAAAGAGCGATAAAAAGTAAGATAAAGAGAAGAAGTCCAAAAAGATATGAAATAAAACTACAGACAAAAATAATAAAATTAGGAAAATAAATAAGCAGCTTTTAAAAATAATCTAAAGAAATGACTGACCCAAGTTCTGGGGATCTAATGTATAATATGGATAAGGATGTTTGTGTTAATAAATTTGATATTGATAATCATTACAAAATATATACATATATCAATTAATCAACCTTGAATATACATAATTTTGTCAATTAAATACTTAAAAATAAGAACTAAGTAAGAATTACCAATTTTTTCCTTCTTTATATTTTAAGACTTATTTGTGAGAATTAACCGTGTTCTTGTTCCACAATGGTCAGAGTAATAACTGTGAAAATGTTTAAGTTTATTTTAACCTCAAATGATTTTAAGAACAAATTTTGGACAGCATAAATTTAGTCTAGACACTGTTAATATATTATAATATCTCATTGTTTGGAATTTTGCAGGTATTAATCAATTGCTTGGATTACATACTTTTACCTGATTAACAACTTCAAAACTGGACAAAAAGTTTAAGTACAGACTATTTGCCTGCACACAGTCCCTCACACCATGTAATAGCATGCTTAAAGTAAACATAATATATTTGGCTTCTTAGGTGTTATTTAAATTTAAAGCTGAAAAGATTTTTTTTTCTTTTCAAGAATGAGCTGGGTGTCAAGATTCCTATTAACCTATTATCTCTTTAGACTTTTCTTTTGTATTGTATATAGTGAATGCAATTACTAACTGACTTAAGGCAAAATGACAAATTGTGCAATAATAAATAAAAATAACAAAATTATTTCAATATTTAATCACTTGCAGGATTACAGTTCAAATGACACAACAGCACTTCTCAATTTAAACTTATATCTTTCTGTAAAGCTCAAAAGCAGATTAAATTTGAATAACTAACTTTAATGTTTTCATTTATATGTAGTATATTAAAATTTTACTTGCTGGGAGCCATTAGAGATGGACCCAATTTCCAGAATTTCTAGATTATTTCATTGCAGATTAGCCTTGATGTTTAGACCAGGCAAACCTCAGAGGCAATGCAAAATTTACAACTATACTTCACTTTTTGGCCTGACACAGGCAAGCTATGACCTAGCAGATCTTTCATAGTAAACCACTCTCAAAATTATTCTGTTTATTTCCTGAAAAATATACTCTGTTGATTACTTTTTAGTCACTCTTTCAGTACATTATAGTCCTTCAGCATTACTTTTAATAACCATAGAACCAAATTTCATCTAGCATAGCCAAGAAACATGATTTAGCATAAAGTACCTCATTTGATTTTTCCTTCTTTCTAGAAATACATCAAAATTTCAACCATTTATTCATTCATTTAATGAGGAATTGGTGAGAATCAGCTACATATAAAACAACACACACACACACACACACACACATATATATATATATATACCTATGTNATATATATATATATATATATATATATATATATATATATATATATATATATATATATCCATATCCTAATCTCATGTTGTTTACCTTATTGTAATAGTGACAAGATATATAGAAGCATGGTAAAACCCTGGAACAGTCAGGAAAGGCATTGAACAAGGTTTCAGAATCCTTGAGTTTCCATAAAAAAATTGCCACTTGCTAGCTTTGCAATATTTACATTTATAATTAGCATGGTGTTATGGTTTCAACAAACATATGGAAAAATGTTCATCATCTTTAGCAATTAGAGAAATAAAAATCAAAGTTACTCCAATATTTCATCTCAATCCTGTCAGAATGGCAGCTATTATGAAACCAAAGACAACAAATGTTGGCCAGGATGTGGGGAAAAAGGTACACTCATATACTGCTGGTGGGACTACAAATTGGTACAGTCAAGATGGAAAGCAGTCTGGCGATTCCTTGAAAAACTGGGAATGGAACCACTATTAAACCCAGCTATCCCTCTCCTTGGTCTACACCCAAAGGACTTAAAAACAGCATACTACAGGGACACAGCCACATCAATGTTTATAGCAGCACAATTCACAATAGCTAAACTCTGGAACCAACTTAGATGACTAGATAAAAAAATGTGGCATATATACACAATGGAATATTACTCAGCAATAAAAGAGAATAAAATCATGGCATTTGAGGAAGATAATGCTAAGTGAACTTAGCCATTCCCCCCACCAACAAAACAAATGTCGAATATTTTCTCTGATTTAAGGAGGCTGATTCATAGTGGGGTAAGAAGAGGAAGCATGGGAGGAATAGACAAACTAGATAGGGAAGAGTTGTGGGTAGGGAATGGAGGGAGCATGGGGTTAGAAATGATGGTGGAAAGTGATAAACATCATTATCCAAAGTACATGTATGAAGACACGAATTGGTGTGAATATACTTTGTATACAACCAGAGATATAAAAAATCGTGTTTTATATGTATAATATGAATAGTAATGCATTCTGCTGTCATATATAGAACAATTAATAAAAAAAGAAAAATAAAGAGGTGACTCAAAGGAAAAAAAAATGTGTATGTATGAGACAATGCAAGACAGTTTACAGGTGAAATGAATGGGTTATGACAACTCTAACCAGTATGTTAATCCCCTGGTAGAGATTAACTTATTGGTGACTATAGGCAGGTAAGGTATGGCTGGAGGAGGTGAATCACTGGAGACATGCCTTTGTGGGTGTGTATTTTCTTCTTGGTGAGTGGCACCCTCTCTCTCTGCTTCCTTGTGCCATGTTCCCAACTCTTTCTTCTACCACACCCTCTGTCATGATGTTCTGCCTCACCTCAGGCACAGAGCAATGGAGTTGGCCTTCTATGGACTGAAACCTCTAAAACTGTGAGCCCCAAATAATTTTTCCTCCTCTAAAATTATTCTTGTCAGGTCTTTTGGTCACAGTGGCAAAAAGCTGAATGAAACGCAGGGATAATCAATCCATACAGATTAAGTATTTACTGAAATTTGAATTCTAAAAAGAGGGTACCTCCGAGATTGGTTAATTAAGGAATCCATTAGCATCATCAAAGATAAAAATTATTTTTATTTTTTTCCTACTCTAACCACTTTCAGAATAGAAATATTTTCTCTCCCAGTAGCTTCTTTTCATATTCCAAGATAATGGCCAAAATCAGGTGCACAGTAAGCCAATACAACAGTGTTCAATGTTCATATATTCAGCCAAACCACACTTAACTAAGAAGAACTATCTCTTCACTTTATAATTCCTACTAGCAACAAGAAAATCTTTCAGAAACCCTCAAATAGAAATTCTCATGTTCTTTCAGTAAGAAATGGATGAGCAGAGTTGGCATCACCTGTGCTGTGGTTAGAAATGCCAGAGTATCTGAATTTCTATCTCCAAAAATATCTCACTACATATTGTACCAACTTTGAGTCTGCATTATAACATGATGCCCAGGTGATACACGTGCACAGAACATTTTTCCAGGCACCAGTTATATATTTCTGTTTTTATTCAACAGATGCTTTGAATCTAAATATTTTATCAGAATTATACTTACATTGATGCTTTCATTAAATTTTTTTTCCTGAGGCAAACTGCATTGAGCCAACTTAATTCTTTAATTTCCTTTTCAGAAATATGTGTTTCACATTTTGTTTTTTATTTTTATGAAATTATTTCAATGGATCAATTCTTCTCTAAATCTAGTTTTACACCAAAGGTTTAGTTCAGTCATTTTGTTTTCTCCATGTAAAATTATGCTGGTTCACCTTCTTCTGCCTGTAGATTTTTGTAGAGTTTTTTGGACGTTTATACAAAGCCCAATATTTCTGACTTAAATTTATCCAACTTTTGCCAAAAATTTTAATTATTCTAGTAATAGTATTCTACTAAGGCTTTGTTAATATAAAATTTACTATCACAGCTAATTTTATTTTTATTTGATTATTTCCCATAACAATTTCCACTGTGAATTAGATAAAATCTGTTCCAGATGCTTATCTTTAAAGCAACCAAATAGCTAATCTGATGTGTTGCCTACCAAAATCTTAAATCAAAAAACAGAGCCCTATTCACTAACAGATTCACACTAGTTCATGTAAGAGAACACCCTATTTTGGCACTGGTATCCTTTGTGGTCACGCTGGATTACATTAGCATATATTATATAAAATAAAAAACATCATAGAGAATAGCATGTTTTGATTACCCTTAGAGTACCTACAAATAAGGATTCTCCTGGAATGTGAGCTCCAAAGGGAAGGGTCTGTGTCTCCCTCACGTTTATCCTCCAGAAAGGTGTTCCAAATATTTGTTGAATTACAGAGAAGTAATAAACATTAACAAACAATCACCCTGCCATCAACCACATGCTATTTGAATTTTGAGTAGGAAAACTCACTCTTATTTGAGTTTCCAGGGAGTTTTCATGGAGTAGTTGGCATTTCTTCTGGAAGATATTGCAAAATCCAATTGAAGAGTCAGAAATGCCTTGGGCTTTTTTCTGGAACACTGCCCACTCTTGTTCAGTGTAAAATGCTTATGAGACAGCATCGGAAAATGGATTTGGAAAAGCAGGAAGACTAAAGGGGAGTCTGAGCACCCTGGTCAGTGAGACAGTGGGGCAGCCAAGAGCCTTAGAAGGTGGGAAGTGGGACCAGGAGAGGGAAGTGCTGAAAAACTGGAGTAGTGAAATTAACATACAGAGCCTTGCAGAGATAATAAAAGTCTGAACCCAGAAAACAGGAACTAGAGTGGAACAAAAAAGGATAGATCCTGAAAACACCTGTAGTATTTGTGTCTCTACACCTCATCTCTTTCCATGTTGTATATTCTCACTGAGGAAATTAATCTTCTCTGGAACAATTTGTCAACAACTTTAAAAATCTAGCTTGCTCTTTTCTGAAATGTAGACATGGTTTTATCCACTTTGGACTGATACCTGTATATTTCCATTGTCATGTCTTACAATGCTCCAGGAGTAATATATTCCATGGGCTTTCCCAAATTAAGATTTTATTTCATGATGACTGCAATATGAAATGTCAAAAAATTAGCTCCTATACATCTGATCATACACAACTACATTTTTTTTCTCTCAATGCATTCACCCATTTCCCACTGCTTATTCCTATTGCCCCAAGCTATACTTGGGGGGTTATTATCTCCCACATTCCTTTAAGGTGTTTCCTAGCTAGTCTTCCCTGCTAGTGTCCCTATCCTCCAAGACCATTCTTCACACAGCTGCCAAAGTAATCATTCTGATGAGCAAATCTAACTATGTCAGCCCTCTACTTAAAATCTTTCAATGGTTCCTAAATCTTGCCTTCTGGAAATGTAGTGAGTTATGATGGAAAGAGTAATGTGACTTAGAATCAGACATATAAACTTGAATCTTGGCGCTATCATATATTAATCATGTGTCCTTGAGCAAGTTATTTATCTGGCCCTCAGTTTCAAAAAATTTACAATGTTATTCTTAAAATTAAATAAAATTGTATGTAAACTTTACACACACAAACACACACACACAAACACACACACACACAAGTATGATATAGTCAATGGACAATATATTAGAAATTTTTTAAGCTTTAAATAATACTATCAAAGTTTACAATGATCCTATGCATATGTGCAGGCATTGTGTATGTTTATACATAGTCACACGTGTATATTAGTATAATCTTTATAAACATATGTATAATATTGCCTCTGTGTTCATATACAGATCCATATAGTATATGAGTGTATATATGTGTGTTATATATTATTTTTTTTACATATTAATTTTTTTTCAGTATTAAAGGTTGAACTCTGGACTTTGAACATGCTAGATAAGTGCTCTACCACTGAGTTTCATCCCCAGCTCTTTTATTATTTTTTTTTAGATGGGAGTACAGGCACTTTCCATCATGCCTAGGATATCCTGTTTAATTTTTAATTTGAATAACTAAGTTCCATCTGTATTCAAGTCCTATATATAGATTTATATATTTATATTTCATATAAAATAATAGAAACATCTGGGTAAAAATTAAAAGTTACTTTGATGCTTTTACTAAAAGGGAGCATTCAATTTTCATAAAACTAAGCTGATCTTTATCACAAGGTATTTCTTTGAACACTACTTTGGTATCCTGCAATAAGAGGGAAACATCTTTTCTTTTTTTTTCTCCTAGTGCCAGGAAACCTATGAACTCTAGGTTTCAACACATGCAAAGAAGTGCTCTACCACTGAGTTATCCCTCTTACAGAAGGAAAAAACAAAACAAAACAACAACAAAAAACAAAACTTCAAGTTTAAGTTGGATTATAAGAGCAACATGCAATAACTCCTTTGTATCTTTCCTTTAAGAAATGATAATGTGCTTTTTTTTTTTCTTTAAACCAGGGACTGAACTCAGGGACACTGGTCCACTGAGCAACATCCCCAGCCGTATTTTGTATTTTATTCAGAGACAGGGTCTCACTGAGTTGCTTAGTACCTCACATTTGCTGAGGCTGACTTTGAACTTGTGATCCTCCTGCCTCAGCCTCCAGAGCTGCTGGGATTACAGTCATGAACCACCATGTTTGGCAATAAGCACATTTAAAAATGTGATAATACTGAAATGATAATAACAATCGCTTCTGTTATGACAAGCTGCACTAATTGAAGTCTGTATTTAACAAGTCCAAGGTAGGGATCCCCTTACAATGCATCTACCCCTCTCATTCATATTGATGGACCATTAATGGATCATTGTGTCCAATTCTGGTGACAACATTTTAAAAGAGCTATTTAAAAATACTACATCTAAAGACAAATGAGTTTTCTAGGGGTTCTGTGCTATTTAGATTGTTACAGGTATGAATTAGGCTAGAAACTCAGGAGAGCTTTATTTAAGAAACAGCAATCTAAAAATTAGTATAATTCATGAATGAATGAAGTTTCTGAAATGGAAATTATGTAGACTCAATAATCACACATATCCATAAAGATTATGGTGAAAGGATCCCAAACATTCAGTCTGATTTGGATCTGGATAGACTTAAAGTTTACTCCTAAATCCATAAAACAATTATTAAGAAAAATGATATATGCAGTGAATAACCATTTAGTGGTACAAAAGTGTCTGTGTTGTTCTTTTTTCCTTGTTTGTTTTTAGTTCAGAGTAGTTTTAAAATCTTCTGTGAGACATACTTTATAATTATAAAATATTTACATGTTTATAAAGATTAATAATAACATTTAAGATTAAAAATTAATTGCATTTCTTGGAAAGTTCAAACCACTGATCCACAACTTCTTCTTCTTCTTCTTCTTTTTTTTTTTTTTTTTACTTTCAACCTCATAACCTCTGCCTCACAAATATTAAAAATGGGATTAAATGACTCTCCATAAGGAATAAACACATCAGGAGTTGTTCTGAAATATCTCTAAGCAAAGCAATTTTGTAACATACAGCTGGGATATGATAAATAGCACCAGAACATATATTGGATTTTGGCTTATTTCTGGGACTGTCCTTATACACTCATAGCAAAATGGTTAAAACATTAATTTAAAAATATACTTTAAAATATCTGATAGATTATGCTACAATGCTGTGAAGTTTCATCATGTGGGATTTAGCTTGAGAATGAACTAAAAGCATTTTCTGTCCTCTTCAGGCTCTATACATAAAGGTCCTTTGGGATATCAATTCTGATTTCAAGGGGAGCAGAGTCACAGAGGTAAAGTCTGGGGAGTGGCCAAGGCCTAATGAGCTTGACAGTTTGTACTTCCTGGCTGTGTTTTCCTCTTATCTTCTCACCAACAACCCAAATTTATTTTATTATAATTCTGAAGGCTAGGAATCCATGGATGGAGGGGTATAAAGGGATGGTTTCTTCTCGGTCCTCCCCTTGGCTTGTATGGTCACCTTACCAAGGTCTTTACCAAGTCTGCATGTATGTGACTGTGTCCTGACCTTCTCTTATTAGGACACCCGTCCTCCTAGATTAAGGCTTACCCACATAACCTCATTTCACCCTCAGAAATTCTTTAAGAATCTATCTTTAACTAATTCACATTCTGAGGTACTAGGGTTTAGGATTTCAACATATGAATTTTGGGGTGGCACGATCCAGCCTAAAATAATAATTTACAAAGAGTAATGCATTAAGCTGAGTTTCATATGAAATACCTGTTTGACACAATTTTTCAAACTTTCACTGGATATTTTGTCATGAAGGAATTTTGTTAAATTAAAAATGAAAATATGGGCAATAATATTTACTTTAACAAGCTGCATTTTTCAGAAAAAAAGTCTGGGTCCTTTTTGTGGCTTTAACTTAGTTGATATTTCTACCACTTATTTCCAGATGTTAAGGACTAAGTGTTAATGTTCCCTCAAATTCATACATTGAATACTTTTTAGAAATAACTTTATTTTATTTATTCATTTTTATACAGTGCTGAGGATCAAACCCAGTGCTTCATATGTGTTAGGCAATGCTCTACCACTGAGCTACAACCCCAGCCCCCATACAATGAATGCTTAATCACTAACACAATGCCAACTTAATGGTGTTTGGTGGCTAGAGCCTTGTGAATGGGATTAGTGCCCTTACAGTAAGAGAATTTCTTCCCTCTTTGTTCTCCACCTTGAGAGGATCCATTAAGACAGCCATCTGGGAACCAGGAAGAGAGCCCTCACCAGACCCTTATTATGCTGGCACCTGATCTCAGATTTCACAGGCTCCAGAGAAATAAATTTTAGTTGTTTAAGTGACCTAGTCTATGAAACTTTCGTTATAGCAGTCCAAATTGACTAAGACACCAGACAAATATGAGACAAAAATCTTTCCAAGAACTTAAAATATTTCAGAGGAATTTGAGTTGTGGTTTCAGATATGCTGAATTTATTAGCAAAAACCTCACTGAAGTTAGTTATAATGCTCCATGAGCCATAATAAGGAGGAAAGCAAAGTGGTATTTGTAAAGCATACTTGTTCTTGAGGTATGGAAAAATCAGTGTTTTCTTTTTCTAATGAAAGAGCTTCTTCTTGTAAGTTTGCTGAATGCTTTTTCCTATTTAATTAAAAATAAAGTTTTATCTGAAATGGATTAAACACAACTACTGTTTAATTAAACCAAAAACCTTTAAGAGGATCACTTCCCTAAGATCAATTAACATTCTGTTCCATATTGAACATAATTAGAAAGGCAATTCTTGTAATCCACTGGAATAACCTTTAAAATTCACTTGATCTTTACAACCTAACTATATGGCATTTCCTTAAAAAATCCACATAGCTAAAAAGAGAAATCATATACTAAGTTTAATGTCGGTGCTTATTTTCAAATTCATTTATAAATTTATAAAATAAGACTAATAAATCTTACTTGGTACCTGGTGCTTTTGAGTAACTTGAAGTTTCTATGTGAAAGAATAGTTCCTGTGGGTGAAACAAAATAAACTAAACCTTAGGTTAGGGAACTGGTATATTAGGCAAATATAAAATAAATTTTAGTCTCTATGCAAGTTTTTAAAAAGTAAACACTTCCACTGAGAATTTTGAAATATGTACCTTAAATCTCTGAGTTACACAGCTTATGTAGACATAGAGAAATTTCATTAATGCCAATTATGGCTTGAGAAAAAAAAAAGATCTTATTATCAGCACTCTTGACAAACATTCATGAAATTTTTAAGAAACAAAAAATATCTATGAATGTGACCTTTGACTACTGCTATTTTGTGATATGCTGATTACTAATGGAGATTTAAAGTATCCCTCATGCTTTCAGAAATATGCATGACACTGTTTACTTCTAAAGATATGCTGTTATGTTTCTCCCGTCAGAAACAAAATATTTTGAAATGTGCACTAAGGTGACTAAGTGGCTGTGAAGGTATACACAGGTTACATCCACCAGTGTGTGGCTGGACTAAGGGACCCTTTACAGAGGTCTGACTTCAGACATATTCACTGACACATGGCAGAGCTTCAGGACCCTCAGGTTGAACTTATTCTCTGTCTGCTTGAAAGGTTGTACTTTCAAGCCTTGTAGGCTGTCAGCTGGAGCAGGTGTACCCGTCAAGGAGTTGCCTGGAGTTTGCCCTCAGAACCTTTTACATGATTTTATTTTGTGAGCTACTATTCCAGTGTAGGGAGCTTCTACGGAGAAAACTGCTCCTAACTCCTCTGCTTTTTCTGTTACCCACATATTGCACTGCTTTGTGCTTTACAATTTTGGTGATTGACTCTGATTGCTTCCTGCTCAAAAAACAACTCAGCATTATAAAAACTAGAGTCACTTGACCAATAAGAACAAGTGACTCATTTTATTCATCTTGTTCATGCTTTATTTTTGTCAAGTTTTTCCCCTTATCTGACTTGAAAATTTATCTAAAGAATTTTATAAGATACATATGAATCACAAAAATTATTACCAAGTTGTCATACAACATATATGGAAATAAGGTTCAGAGAAAGTTGCCTCCTGATAGCTGTGTTCTGTGAGATCTACTAACTTAATGATCTTGAATGGTATGTGACTCAACATTTTAATATGATATTACAGACACAAGGGGGTTCTCCTATACCCATGCCTTTGTTTCTGACATGAGAACAAGGATCCTTCCCTCTCTGCATGGTCTTGTCTAGAGGAGAAGTTCTCCTTGGAGGAAATAGGGGGCACTGGTTGGCCTGTAGCTGCATCAATCCAAAGGAAGACAGGGAAAGATTCTGAACAGTCTCTGGCTGGGATAGAGTGGTGGACACAATATCTGTGTGCAGCTCCTGCATGTAATCAGAAGACCAAGAATATGATAGATAAAAAGTCTTTGCCATTAAAATTTGCTCATTTTAAAAGAGCAATTTGTTATGTATTTCAAAATAGTTTCATCAATTTTACTGAAATTAGAAAAGCCACACATTGCAGGTGCATAATTACACTTGCCATTAAACACAAACACAGATGCACACAACAAAATTAGATGCAATCATTTCATTGAGAAAAGAATGGCACTTGTTTCTCATTTTGTATTTTTTATTTAAACAATTAAACTAAGTTTTGTCTTCCTCAAAGAACGCAGAGTATGTATTGTGTGTGTGTGTGTGTGTGTTTGTGTGCACGCGCTTTCACATTTTAGGTGAGAATTAGTGATGATGTAATTCTGGAATTAGGGAGGGGGAGAATCTTCATCATGTCATAGATTAGGCCTTCTTTAGCAAAATCACAATAATACTAAGTCGCAATCAACTCTACATGGCAGACACTGCAAAAAACAATTCTGCCTTCAATCCTTCTATAATGGTCTTTGCTATAATTTCACTACTATATCTGTGTGGGGAACAAGGCGAGGGAATGTGTGCATTCATTACATTCATTGCTCACATGCTGGGAAGTACCGAAACTGCTTTCATGATGTCATCTCCCTTCAGCTCTGCAGTAACCCCTGGAGGTTAGGTTGACCTCATTGTGAAGATGAGGAGTTTTGCACATACACAGCTAATAAGAATAGTAAGAGCTGGGCCCAGCAGTGCACACTTGTAATCCCAGCAGCTTGGGAGGCTGAGGCAGGAGGATCGCAAGTTCTAAGCCAGCCTCAACCAAAGCAAGTTGCTAAGCAACTTAGACAGACACTGTCTCTAAATAAAGAACAAAGTAGGGCTGGGAATGTGGCTGAATGGTTGAATGCCCCTGAATTCAAGCCCCAGTACCTGCCCCCCCAAAAAAAAAAAAAAAAAAAACATAGTAAGAAACAGGACTGGGGATATAGCTCAGTGGTAGAGTGCTTGCCTAGCATGTGTGAGGCACTGGGTTCAATTCCCATCACCACATAAAAATAAATAAATAAGATCAACAACTAATATTAAAATAAAAAAAAATAGTAAGAAACACAATTTGAACCATAGTGAGATCTAATCTGGTATTTTACCTTCTCACCAGTCAATAAATTCTTGAAAGTAAACAACCTTCTGGTATAGGCTGGTCATGCCTCTGATATGAGGTCCATAACATAAATCCTGTAGGCCTTAGTGAGTGACCTGTTCTTATATTTTCAATTTTGGAAGACAGATTTTATAATTTTATTCTTATAAATTCTTTGACCTTCTTTTTTTAATATCATAGACAGTAAGACCATACTAATGCTTTTTAAAAATTAAGCTTAACAAATTTGAATGACTTCTTTTCTGTATACACACATACCAGGGACTGAACTCAGGGACACTCGACCACTGAACCACATCGCCAGTGCCCTATTTTGTATTTTATTTAGAGACAGGGTCTCACTGAGTTGCTTAGTGCCTCACTGTTACTGAGGCTGGATTTTTAATTTGAGTTCCTCCTGTTTCAGCCTCCCCAGCTGCTGGGATTACAGGTGTGTTCCACTGTGCCTGGCTAGATGATTTCTCAAATCAGTGTTACTTGGGAATAAGTAAACTGAACCCCACATCAGAATTCTCACTAGTATTAGCTCTAACCAAAAATAATTTACTTGGGTATCTATGGAAATGAAGCTTTTTATTTTACACTTTGATTCAACTTTAGGAGGCCAGGGAGCAAAGTTCACCTTTACAATGTTAGAATAACTAAATCTCAGCCAAGAGTCTGCTGATCAATTAATATTTCCCATGATAGGCTAGTAATTTCATTTTCCTTCTTTCCAACTCTCATTACAGAAACTTTTTTAGTTTTAATATTAAAGGATATATTTTTAACTTCTCTTATCTAGATTAAGAAATAAAACCAGTTACATTTTTAAAATGATGATCTCAAAATTAGATTCATTTAATCCATAATAAATATTTATGTGAATATTTCTTAAAATAGGGCCATTCATTGGTACAACTTTTCCATCAAGTATTTTAAATTTCATTTTACTATTATGTTATCATTTTATATATATGCAGAGTGTATTGGTTAGTGCACCAAAAATTTCTCTCAGATTGTTAAGAACTGAACTTCTTCCAGTTTTTCAGACACTTTATAACACTTCCAGGACTACACATATTATTCCTTCTGGAACTATTTTTTTTTCTATCTTCTTTCTCCTACGTGGAGGCACAACTAATGTTTGCCCTACTCTGATCCTGAGACCAGATCTCTGCCATATGTTCCAATAGAGTCATAATTTAATATTTTATGTGCTATAAACTTAAAGATAAGAACCTTTTGTTTCTTCTATAACTCCAGAACCCAGAGTCTTAACCTTGAATTCATTCAATACATATCTGTTAAATGAGTAATGTGTGATCTTGGTTACATTGAAAACGTGAAAGTTTTGTGTTAAAAAAAAAAAAACCTTCAGAGGGTAGAAAAAAATATTGATATGAAAACTATTACTCACGGATGCTTCCTTCCTGAGTAGCCTGAACGATGATGACATCCTCTCTTGAGGATGGCAACAGATCACAACATGTGTGGTTCTTGGATAAACATGGGTAGATTTAGTGTTTCTCATCTGTAGGATCGTTCTTGATTGTCTCTGGATTAGCTACTATTTTCCTGTCTCTGGATTAGCTACTATTTTCCTGTCTCTGGATTAGCTACTATTTTACTACACTACTATAGACATCACATTTTCTTTCTGTGGATATGGGCTAGTATTAATAAGAAAGGTAGGTATTATTGTTTGTGGAATATTTCCTCTACTTCAAAGAGGAAACTGGGATCAAGAAAAGGCAGGCCATCATCTTAGACATTTAAGATAAATTAACGAAACAGAAACAGGTTTTAAGGTAATCTAAGCACCACATTGAAAAATATTTCTTTGGAGTTCAATACCTTATTGCCTCAAGCAACAATTAGGTAGGTTGAGATATTTAAGACATCTTACATTCAGTACTCTTACAAGGGTGATTCCAAAGTCCCTAAGAACTTGACGGACTCCAGCACAATACAATTGCAAAGTTGTGAAAGCTTAGCTCTATTTGGAAACTAGTCTCATTTAGAGCTGATTTGCTCTAATGTTCTCATCCCTCATATTAAACTGCTTTTTCCCCCTCACTGACTTTAACTTCTGCTTGTCAAATAAAAGATCAATGTCTTTGGCAGAGAAGATGACAATGACAGACTTGGCCAAAGTTACATGACCATGATTTCACTACTCTCTTAGCTGGGCTCCAGCTCATTCAAAAACAAATCAAGCTAAACTTGAAGCAATAAGTTTTGCTCCTCTTCCCGTTTGTCTGGATCTTATCTTAGGTTATGTCAGAGATGCAGTGTACAGCTGTGTGGGTTGTATCCTGAACAAGAGTACCCAACTGCAAGATTCAGGTAAAATATATCCCGGGGTCTGCTCACCAAGGCATGCTCTGGCATCACTTGTCCAACCAGAATAAAGGAGCACTTTTGCACAAATGTACCTTATTCACAGGCAGTGACCTAAGATCACTTTTGTTCAGGGGATATAATACACTTTTCTTTCTGCCCACTGGGCTACTGTGATTGAAACTTGAAAGTTCTTGGATAGATCTGTCTCTAAAGTAGCACTAATTGGCTGGTGTAATGCCACCACTCACCTCATCATTTTCTTGTGCTTCTGTATGTATTTGGTGGTTAACTAGTAGAAAAAAAGTAATTCTCACTTCATGTTTGCTAAAAAAATAGCCTATCTGCTGCTTCTATTTCATTTTAAACATATAAAGAAGTAGGCAAACTTTTCAAATTATAAAGGAGACAGAAATAAGATAGATATCTATAATATGTTTTTCATTTATTTGGTCCATTTAAAAAAACACCTTGAAAATGAACGTAATTATGTTTCATATAAACACATTTTAGCATATTTTTAAAACCCCAAAGAATAAACTTTTGAAAGAGATTTCTAACTTTCTATATTTAAGCTCTATCAGCATTTTAATTCCTGATATTATTTATATATTGAATTTTTTAAGTACTGTGTTTTTATTTCTAAGAACAGAATAATAGGAAGAAAACTGTGATTTTTTTTAAAGAGAGAGAGAGAGAATTTTTAATATTTTTTTTTTAGTTTTCAGCGGACACAACATCTTTATTTGTATGTGGTACATTCGCCGCGCGAATGTCAGGTGAGCACGCTACAGCTTGAGCCACATCCCCAGCCCAACACTGTGATTTTAAAACTATATTTCCTTCCATAGACCAACGTGGCTAAAAGAAAAGAAAAAGAAAAAGAATACCAAAACAATCAGTAGTAAGAATTTCTTAAATCATAATTTTTTTTGCTATGATTTTTTTCTTAATTATTAGGCATGCTTCACCTCTTGTTGGTAAGTATGATCTGGAAAATGAGGGACAAGTTGTCAATTAATATGAATAATAAACACAGAAAAATGAAGTGTGCTTCTTACTCCTGAGTAGTTCTCATGTGAAATATTAAGACCAGTCTGTCTTCAACCTGTCTCCCAATTTTACACCTGAAGGCAAAGGGTAGGCTTCAAGGCATATATGACTGGGACTTCTGGGTTCCTCCTTCAGTTCTCCACAAAGCCTCTCTAAGTAATCTTTTCATGATAAATCATGATATGTTTGCTCTATAAATGCAAAATAAAATGCATTTAAAGACATATCTCTTACCGCTGCCTCCACTTTCACCATGACAATTCCAACAAGATGCCTCCATTAAATCCTTTTACTTGGAAGCTCTTGACTGTCCACTGAAGGACAGAGGTATGGCCCAGGGTGTATGATTATGTTGGCAGCTCTCTTTATACTTAACCTTTTAGATTGGGATACCTTCTACAAGGAAGTGCTCTTCCAGAAGAAGGAAAGCTGGGTGTTATGGTTTGGATATGATGGATATGAGTTGACCCTTGAAAAAGCTCATGTGTTAGGCAATGCAGGAATGTTCAGAAGTTAAATTATTAGTTTTTGATAGATGTAAACTCATCAGAGGATTAATCCATCTGATGGATTTGCTATTTTATTGGGTTACTGGATGTTAACTGTAGGCAGGTAGGTATGGCTAGAAAAAGTAAAGTCACTAGGGGCATGCTGTTGGGGATGAAATCTTTTCCCTGACACGTTTCTCATTTTCTTTGTGCTCTTTGGCTGCCATGGACTGAGCAGCTTTCCTCCAATATATGCTTTTACCATGATTTTCTCTCTCATCTTAGACCCAGAACATTGCAGTTGGCCAATCATATCTGGTCCTCTAAAAACATGAGCTCAAAATAAACCTTTCCTCTGTTAAGTTGTTCTTATCAGGTCTTGTGATCACAACAAAGAAAAGCTGATGAACATACTGGGCTTAAAGAACAATGAATAGGGCTGGGGATGTGGGCTCAAGCAGTAGCGCACTTGCCTGGCATGCGCGGGGCGCTGGGTTCGAACCTCAGCACCACATAAAAAATAAAAGATGTTGTGTCCACTGAAAACTAAAAAATAAATATTAAAAAAATTCTCTCTCTCCCATCCCATCCCTCCCATCCAACACAACACTCAACACACTCAT
>NW_025999925.1:11281874-11296794 GCF_001458135.2 Marmota marmota marmota
AAAAAAAAAAAAAAGAACAATGGATAATGCATAAAGGTGGTGGTGGTGACAGTGAGTATTAGCATTTTCCATTGATAACTAAGTAGAGCTATTTGGGGGAAAATCCATATGTCCTGTCAATATTTGGAATATGTGAAATAAAATTATTCAAAGCTAGGATGCAAAGTATCCATTATTCCCTCCTTTACCTTTGTCTTTTGAGTAAACAGAATATAGCCATAGGATTTAGGGTAAAAATTAGTTAATCTCTAGAGTAGCTGTGTTATTTGTGAGGAAAAGGTGGGGGTAAAGAACTTGCCCAGGCTCTCACACCCTTCTGGGTATCATATAGAATATTTTATTATTTACGTGAACCTGTTCAATTTTCCAACAGCCTATGGAAATGGCGCGTGTTTTATCTTCCAGAAGAAGCAACTGATGTTGAGGGATATAATACCATTCTTAATATCACACAGTTAGTAGGTAAAGAGATCAAGATTTGAGTTCAAGTCCTAAAGACTATATGTTGTTCAAATGCATCCCCTGAACTAAAATCGAAAAATAAAACAAAACAACAAACAACTAGAGGATCTTAAATGTAATCTAGTACAATTTCTACAAACTGTAAACACAAGATCCCAACTGTCAGTCACTCAAGGGCATTACTGGCAACTTCAACCTACTCCTGAGCTAGAAAATACTGAACAGAATTCTTATATAATGAGAGAGACTGACTAGGGGATCAGATGAACCCTTTGGATCCAGACATAAATCCAGGTGATAGATTCTGAAAGGGTTCATCTGATCACCAGAAATCCATTATGCATAGAAAAGCTAGAATAAAAAAATTAGCAGCTTCATTTTGCCTAAGAAAACAATGAAGATTAAGAATTTTGAAGTGGAAGTCAATTTAAAGCACATTTACTTGGAAGTTAATAAACTTATTGGACTTTTCAAATATCTGTTCATCTATTTTTAGAAGCACAACACAAAACAATAGCAGATAAGCAATCTACAAAAATCATTATCTACTGACCAAAATCACCACTGTACAAGAATTGTAACTTCATTTAGTAAGATACACCAAAGGAAAGAAAGCAAATGAGCCAGAGTAAAAATAGGGTTGCTGCATTTAGTAAATGAAATTTGGGATTCCTAGTTAAATTTGAATTTCAGATAAACTAAAATTTATTTTAATCTAAGTATTTTTCCTATAATATTTTGGACAACATTATACTAAAAATTATACATAATTTATCTGAAATTCAAATTTAAATAAGCTCCCTACATTTTTAACTAGTAACTTTAAAGGATAGAAAAAGCCATGTATAGTTTCACTGGGTACTGAGTTATTCTAATCAATAAAATAATACATAACATTTTTATAGCAATTATCTCTTAAGTACTTCATAAACAATAATCCACTTAATTGTGAATATAACCTTATAAGAAAAATACTATAGACTATTACTTAGAAAATAAGAATATTGAGATCATAACAGATGGAATCACTTGACATAGTCACACAACTAACTAGTGATGGAGAAAGTATTTGAACATAGATGGTTCTGTTATAATTTAACACTCTTACCATTATGATAGATTGTATTCAAAATTATTATATAACATGTATACAGATTGACAGTTTTTGAAAATATTATTTAACAAACTTTCAATGTGCATCATGTAACTACTTTACACAAAGCCTCTTTAGAAATTGATAATACTCATGGGCATAATTAGGAATATGTGATATATATATGCTCATATATATAGCTATCCATATATACATGAGCAGAGATGTCAAAAGACTAACAAATTAGTAAACTATTTGAATTTCTTAATACCATATAAAAGATATTTATACTATACATAAACACACACACACACACACACACACACATACTTCCTAGTCAGAGAATACTGGAATTACAGCTATCAATGCAGATCCAATGCAGATCCAATACAGATCCACTTTATCATGGATTTTATGTCTGATTCTATATGTGTATCATTGATATACTTTATTTCCTACAGAATTAGAAGAAAATAAAGGTATGTTGTTTGGAGTTATTCAATAAACACCAGATCAAACTAAGGCAGGATTTTCCAAGATAGCATCCTGTTACCATGACATTTCTTTGATTTGGAGTATTCCAGTACTCTTTCCCTAAATATCAATTAGATTCATAGTCAAGTAATTTTCAGTGCAATATGTTTATAAGCAAACCCCATTCAAATTGTTGTCTCAAAATAGTTCCTATTTTCTCAGACTTCACCTTGCACAAAAATCTAAGGATATGATATTAGTTCAAAAAGCACATTTTCTTGCCCAAACCAGACCCCAAAACATCAGAATCTTGGAGGATAGAATTCAAAATCTATGTTTTCAGTAAACCCATGCAGCTGAGTCCAAGGCAGAAGGTCTCCCAACCATACTTCGAGTAAATGACTTTGACACCCAAGATGCGAGAAGATACAGCAGCTGGTAGTATGGGTTTCTTTCCCCCATTGAGAGCTTTAAAGCTGTTTTATTTTTAGAATTTTCCCTATTTCCCATTACAGAGTTTGAGGCAGCTGTAGAAAACATATGCATATATATTTAGTGTTACATTCTAAAGTACTCTTAGATCCATTATGCTGTATTACAGCTCCTCCCACATCATCAGGCATATGCCTAATAGAGCAGATGGGTCTTGTGGCACTCATGAAGGTTCATCAAATCCCACAGCACTGGGGATTAAACTTCACAGTACTTTTCTTGAAAGAAACAAAGGCTGCACCCCTAAGAGATGGTAGGATGCTGGTAGAGGTGAGAAAGGTGACTCAGCGTTTAACAAGAATAATGCTTAATTACATTTGCTTTTATTTGCTTTTATCCTAAATCCTCTTAAGCCTATGTGGTTTTGCTAATTATGCTGCATATACAATGGCAATAATAATCAAGTATAATTCCACAATGATAATTAATACAATTTTCAATGAATTTATCATTATATTTTATTTTGTATTATAAAACGATAGAATATGATATTACTAGAAAAGCAATAATAACGGCTCTCAGTAAATATCTCTTATTTTTTTCTCTTTTATCATATTAGATATCTTTGTTGGATAACCTTCCATAAGCTTTTTTTGACAAATTTTAATAGCATAGAGAACATAGTCAGGTACAGGAACCTGTTCTACTAAGTGGAAGTATACTTGTATATTCCTGTCTTTAAAATTTTCAGATTCAAAAGACACTGAGCAAGCAGATGAGAATATACATGGAACAAGAGGCTACAGTTTGACTTGTTAAATGTGGATTATCTACTAAGAAAAACAAAAACAATGGCCTTTTCATAATTTACAATTCCTGTTACCTAGCACATAGAAATGTACTATCAAAAAACAAAAACAACTTAGAGAAGTCAATGTAGATGGCACATTTAACTCACGACAGGGGTTCGCTATTCTTCAGTTATGTCTAGGCTAACTTTAGGTTATGTACCATTTTTCAAAAAAAACGAATGAAAATTGTTCTTTGAATCCATTAGGCAATTTTAAATACAGATATAGACCTAGAATTGATAACCTTGTTTGATATTGAGAGGGTCTATAATAAAAAACTGCAGAAAGCAGTGAATTGAAAACTCATTTTTTAAATACATGTATTTTTCATATCATAATGAAGAAAATCATGTTGATTAAAAAAGAAAGTTGCTAATGTCATATCCATCCTACATGGGGTCAGACATAACCATGGAAAAAGAGGTACTAGATGGAAGAGAGAGAAACTGGATTTTGGGACCAAGTTTTCTTGTTTAAAGAATAAAATCAGGTAATCTCTGAAAATTGTTTTATCATAATTGAGAAAGAATACCTTACACAAATGGTGATATTGTATCCAGATTATTTAAAATATACACTAAAGAAAATTAGTATAAAAGCCCATTGAAAAGAAGAAAGTGTTAGAGAAATGCAATTCAATTAATACCACATATTACGAAGTAGTTCCTGGGGATATTAAGGTGGCTATTTTTAAAAAGTACTTCCTGATGAAATAAGTTTAAAAGTCACTAAGTAAAATAAAGTTAAACAAATCACTTCCTTATAGCATTCCTGGGAGTCTTTACTATGTTAATACACATGTGCAATAGTAATAAGAAAAGATGAAGAATTTACCAAATTTATTTCCACATTGAACTTTTTCTTTTTGGAAGCACCTTATGGAAGCAATGCTTTTCAAGATATATTTTGGGAAATGTTGATAAAATTAATTATTTGGGGAGAAAGAGAACCTAATTTATTTTGGAATATTGCATTTTTAGAGTGATATGTCTAATTCCAACCTTATCAGTTCATAATTAGATTAGGAAAAAGATCATTTTGAAAACTATAGGGGCAGTTGTGCTCAGGAGGACTCTATTCTGGTAGGGAAACTATATGAAGAAAAGGAGTGTCTGGAAAATAGAAATTGTGAATACTGAGGAACAGCTTAGAGTCAAGGCAAGGACCAGAACCAAAAGAGTAGAGGGGAGGAGAGCCTAACATGGAGTCAAGATGGCAGCAAATTGCCTCCAGACATGCTGAGAAAGCCTTGTCAAGGTGACAGACATCAGGTTGGCCCCTCAAGAGACAGACAGGGTCTGAAACTTCCATGGAGATAAGAATCAGAGGCTAATCCTGGGCAAAGAACCTAACTAATGAGTCAGGGAAACCTTGTTCTGCCTTGGTACTGAGGTGGCAATATCACCTGATCAAAGAAATGCATATCTATTTTTGTTCTAAAATATAAATTGATTTCCAAAAGTGATTAACTGGGACCTGTAGGCAAATAGATGTGAGCTTAGCCACATCTTAAAGGATCTCAGAGAAGAATGTGACCACAGGTTAGTGCAAGAAAGGACATGGCTATGTGGACCTACAGTTCTCAGGATATGTACCATGCAGGTGAACTGTGACAGCAGTATAAAACAAATGAGACAGAAGAGATTTAATAGTTGCTTCACTGTGCATGTTTCCTCAACAGAAATATTAATTTATTAATAAATAGATAATGAATGCAATATTTGGTATAAATAAATTATTTTAGTTTGACATTAGCTAACAAATACTTTATGAATGAGAGATATCTATAATACTGAATATAAGCAAAAGTGAATTACCTATTCATTACAGAATTGCTGGCTTTAAGGAAAAATTACGAAGGTCTCTAGGACAAAGCAATGCATAGGAACCAGGTGAGTTTAACCATTATTAAGACTGCCAGACAGATCAATAGGCACAATAGGCACAATACTGGGTTGTAGGAAGGAAATATTAAAATTTCTCCTCCTGTTTTTTATTTGTTTTATTTTAAATAAAAAAAAAGTGGAATTGGGCTGGACAGGGTGGCATGTGCTTATAATCTCAGTGAATTAGTAGGCTGAGACAAGAGGCTCACAAGTTTGAGCCCATACCCTCAGCAACTTAGCAAAACCCTGTCTCAAAATAATAAATAAAAAGGACTGGGAATGTATCAGTGGTAAAGTACCACTGGGTTCAATTTGCAGTATCAAAAAAATAAAAATAAAAATAAATTGCATTTCTCATTTTTCAAATATTTAATATTGTGTAGGTATTCAATGTTGAGTAATGCTGTAAAGGTTAAATTTTATAATAGGAAACCACAAATTAGTTGACCAGTAGGAGCTGCAGATATACCAGTTGCTCTCATCCAAGACAGGGTAAGTGGCTGGAACTGCATTGGCTAGGATTTGGCAATAGAAGGGATCCCTAATCCAATGGAAATCCTGAAGCAATTAGTCATGTCACTCACTAACTGGTCTAATAAAGATTGTGGTAAAAATTATCACACCAGCTACTTAGCTTGTGTTTTCCTCTTTCCACTATATCCTGGCCATGCAATTTTTAGCAAGCTTCTATGACTCCATGACCTCATTATGAAACAAACATAAGTTAGCTAACTTTGAGGGCTACTTTAAAGACAATGAGATCCGATCAAAATTTATTCCAGTTTTCTTTGAGAGTCTTTACAAAACGTTCATCTTATTTAAAAGGGTATTACCAAATTCTAATTTTTACTCACTGGCATATTTCTTTAATTCACATTTTTAGAAGAGAACAGTTATCATTCTTGGAAACATATTTTGTTAGTGCAAAAGTAACTGATATGCAACAAATAAATAATCATTTGCCCACAAAGAAATCAGAAGTCATTTAATGCTCATGATCATAAAAGCCTGAATGGGCCTGCTGTGCATATACAAATTCTGCTGTTCAGTTTTTCAGTGGTTTCAAATACTGCTTCTAAACAGAACCATCCAACTTCCCTTATTTCTGTTTATTGCTTTTTCAATGTTGAATCTATAAAAAGTAGGGCATCAGTAACCATACATGCGGGTAAACACAATGTTGAATATGACTTTGTGTACCTTGCAACTGGCATTGTATTTTGTTGGAGCAGATGCCTCAAATATATTTATTTAAATTAAAAAATTATGAAGTCACTCAAAATAACTTCTGATCCACAAGGATTCCACCCAATTTTTATGTACCACCAGGCTTATCTTTCCAAGGCTGCACCATTTTATCAAAACTTAATCTTTTTCCTGTTACCATGATGGTTTCCTTCAAATATTTTTCATGATTTTCTATATTTGTTTGTGTATTGGTACTTAATAATGGCATATATGTCTTCTTTCCCAGTCTTAGGGAGTTTTTAAAAGAGGCATTCTTTTTTTATTAGTTGCTCATGACAATACAATGATCTTGACATATCATACATTTGAATCAAATGGGACATAATTTCTCATTTTTCCAAGTGTAAAAGAGCTATTGTTGAAGAGATATAACACACAAATGACCAAAAATTTGAACTGATTGGGAGGTAAAAGCTACATATCAGAAATTACATAGATATGCTATGCATTATATAAATGTTAACATTTCTGAAGTTAACATTTCTAAAGTTAGGTGGCTATTTCTGTGCCAATCACTAATTATGGTGTCTTTTTGTTAACTTCATGCTTAGATTTCATTATGGAGAAATAAGTTGGTTGTCCTTATAATTTTTATTTCTTTAGATTTAGTCAACTATCATATAGGTACTAGAATTTTATAGACACTAGATACTAGAGATGTGAGAGTTTTTAAAAGCAGAAGGTATACCTGGAGGTGATCTCTTTTGTAATGTCTGCATCTTTAAAATAACAACAAGAAAAAGCTGAGTCCCAGAATATTGATGTGATTTATCTGCTGTCCAATCCATATATCTGGATTTCAAATTATGATCTCAGTATAGTACATTATTCCTGGCTGAACTTTTCTTTGCCGGCTAAGTATTTCTACACAAATATCCTACTCCAGTTTGTTTTGTTTATTAAAAGATATATTTTTGAATTAGATAGTAGAGACTCCCTTTGACAGCATAAAATTATGATAAAACTTTAAGGATGATTTATAGTCTATGTATGGCAGGGGCATTCTTTGATTCATTTAGTGTCATTCAGAATATATCAACATTATGAAAGCAGGGAATAAAGTGCACAAAATAAGGTGCACTGCTTGATCTCTTTCAGAACTTCTTTATAGGCGATCTTTCACATAGCTTACTGTTTACTCTCTATGAAAATACTTGAGAATAATCCTTCACATTGACAAATAATTCCTAGAGGCCTAGTGGTCACTTGATCCTTGAAAAACTTTCATTCAACTGCCCTGTAAATAAATAGTAAATAGGGAAAGGGAAGTCAGTGGCTTTTTAAAGATTTGTGAATTTTGTGGCTAGAATATTCCCTTTTACAATTTTGAAATGAACTAAAATTAAATAAGGCTTATTTAATTTGAAAGTTGAATTCAATTGCTTTCCTTCACGATGCCACAAAATTAGTATTGAAATGAGGCTCTGTGAGGTTAGATGCAATTTTGACAAAGGTCAACATAAAATGTGCAGTCTAACAACTCTATTAATTCTACTAATTTGATTGAAATACTATGTAGACTACCTTAAATTAACAAATGTCCTGTGAAATAGACCAAAAGGCCATTTCCTAGGTTACACTGTGACATTTGCTTCCTGATGGTCATTTGTATTGTTACTCTCTGTGAATTTTTACTAGATTTATTTATGGACAGTGATTTTCCATTTTCCATAGTCATCACCAATGAGACAGTGAATACATACAAAGTGTATGCACTGTGAAAAACGTTAAGATGTCTTATTTTAAAATAAGTTTTTAATCAATCCAGGTTCATTCTTAGAATGTCCTTGTTTAGCTTCATGCACCACACCAAAATACATTAGTGTATTTCTTCATGATTTATGAGATAATCACAAGTGATGCCCCTCTTTCTGACAGAATTCCATTAAACATCTTAATTTCATAATTAATTTTGATCGGTTTGTTTACTCTAAGCATAAATGAAGGAAGAATTTACTGAATCTGTTAAGTCAGTGGTAGTGAATATAAAACACTTAACCATTCTAGTAAGATCAGAGTTTCAGTAGAGAAGATTGGTAAATGGTAATGGTAAATTGGAAATACTCATTTTAAATTATTAATATCTATTATTACTACTTCCAGGTAAAGAAGTTTAAAAATCTGATACTACCAGATAAATACATTTCAAATATTTTGTTTACCAATGCCATGGCTTTTTTTTGTGTCTGTGTATGTGTGTGTGTGTGTGATACTGGTGATTTAACCCAGGGGTACTCTATCACTATACTACCTCCCTAGCTCCTTCTTATTTTTACTTTGAGACAAGGTTTTACTAGGTCACCAAGTCTGGCCCCCAACCTGTGACTCTCCTGCTTCCGCCTCCTAAGTAACTGGGATTGCAGGAGTGTGCCACCATGTGTGGCACACTAATGTCAATTTAGGTAATTTATCTACATTATTGGCTCTTTGCAGCCTATCCACTAATATAATGCTTTGCATTTTATTGTTTTATTGGAAATTCCATTTTGAATTGAAGAGTACACTCACACACACACACACACACACACACACACACACACACATTTGCATTCTTAATTGGTGGTATTAAATGTTTTCATCCTAAAGTTACCCAAACCACCAGAAGAGAAAGAAAGGACTTCCCAGTACTGGATACATATACCATGAGCTTATTTAATCCATATAGCAATCTGACACAATTCCAAGCTTCTTTACAAAGAAAGTAACCAGAGAAGCCAATAGTTTGATCCTAAAAAACCTCTGTAAGTGAAATGTCACTTTATTTTTATAACAAGGTTTAAAATCTAATCCAATAATGTGTTGGGGATATCCAGCCATGAGTCAGGAATGAATGACTTAGTATTTTTCCAATTTAAATGTTGATAAGATTTTTGAGAGGCAGAAACTGAAATTTTAAGTTTTAGGAAGCTTTTGGAAAACACATTGTATGGCTTTTGGCTAAAAGTTTTGGTTGAGTTTTAATGTTTTGGAGGACATCATAAACATCACAGTGATAGAACAACATTCTTTCAGAGTTCTGAAAAATGCCTCATCTAGGACTGCTGTGGATGTGATACATTTTTAACAAGTTCAGATAGAAGTAGCATAACACTTTTATGACTAACAGTAACTCAGGGAAGCTAATAAGTTCCATATGCCCAATTCTTTTTTTGGCACTAGGGATTTAACCCAGGGGCACTTTACCACTGAACTACACTCTCAGTCCTTTTTATTTTTTACATTTTGAAACAGGGTTTTGTTAAGTTGTTGAGGCTGGCTTTGAACTTTTGATTCTCCAATCTCAGCCTCCCAAGCACCACTGTGCCTGGCTGGTACAGTTTTTAAAAATTACACAGTAGCCTTTAACTTTATAGAAGAGACTGGAAGAAATACTAGAGTTGTAACGAGTGTACAATGTTAGAAATGTTAAAATGATTTGTGAGTAAGTGGGAGTTAAAAAAAAAAAGAACAAAACAGTAAAACCCCAAACCAAAACTAAAATAATGATTCCTTCAAATATGTCAGTTAGGTGTAAGAGTATATGAAGGCTTCGTTTACAAAAATATATCTGCAGAACTATTTGATTAGGTTTTGTCAGACACATTAAACTGAAATAACAAAGGGTCACATGTATAGTTGTTATATGGAAGAAATTTCTTAAAAATCAATCAGTAAGAAATTAATAATGAAGGAAAGGAATTTAAATGACAGAAATGTCTTTTCTTCTGAAGAGTGTATTTAAAAATATAACTAAATTTATAACTCCAAAAACCTCAATTAGCAATAAAAATTGATCTCTATATCAGCAGCTCCCAAACAAAATCACCCTATGCATTGTTATCTATAAAAATATTAATCTTATTTTTAACAAAGACACTAACAAGCACTAATGCCAACAATGCAGTTGAGCAGATTATATTCTCCTGAGGGGAAAATACTAAAAATAGTCACAATACTGGAGCTTTTTCTTGCATGAAGTCAGAAAAAAAATAAATTAAAAAGAAAGATGTCAATTTAATTTGCCTTGAGGAGTCTGAATATGTTTGACACAACAAAAATTAGACATCTACTGGAAGAACTGGTCCTTGAATTGACAGAAAAATCTGTCATCAGCAGGATGAATCGATTCCAGCAGGCAAGAGACTTTAAGGAGACAGTTGAAAAGCCATCTGAAACATGGTGATGGATAGAGGGTTTGCAATGAAAAATATCACACCCTGATTCATGTAAAATATTTGTTTTATTTTTATCTTTCTCAAGAAAATTTGCCACTGGCAATTGCTTTATGTGGATACATCTAGTCTACCAGCCTGAGTTACTTTTGGAGTGTAAAATGTTTTGTCTTATTCCAGAAGGCATTGAGACTCACAAATAATATTAGCTATACCAAGTTAGCATAAAATATGACTTGAATATTTACAATTTAAAAATAAATGATAGCAACAAAGAAGTTTAACTTTACCATTGTCAAGTCTAACAAATGGAAGATTTTTTTTTTCATGATTTCTTCATAGTAAAAACTCAAAAGGTTATGTATTATTAAAATTTAGCTGTTGTATTAAAATGACTGCTTTTGATACAATATTTCAGATTTCTTTTGTACATGTCATTTTAAATTTTGAGAATATTGAGCTGGGGGTGTAGCTCAGGGTTGGAATGTTTGCATAGTATGTGTGAGGCTCTGGGTTCTATCCCTAGTACCAAAAAAAGAAATGGGAAAATATGTGACAGTTAGGGACTCAAACTTATGTACTCTGTAGTCCCAAATATGCATCTTGAATTATTCTATGAAATAATCAGTCACTCACTAAGTCAACAAATCTTTAAGGAGTACCTACAACATGTCATATATTGCTTCAAGTATTTGGTTAGGTACTGGACAACAAGTTGAGAAAGTAAACAATACAGGCAATGTCCTAGTCCTCCTAAAGCAAATGAACTAGGGCAAAAACACAATTTTTAATACAGTGTCATGATGTTGCTGTGAGAAAATTATGGAGAATGCATGAATTCAGCAGTCTTCCTTATCCCTGGCTTCACTTTCCACAGTATTAGTTACACAGTCAACCTTGGTTTGAAAATATTAAATGGAAATTTACAAAATTAAATGGCATTCCATTCTGGGTACTGTGATGAAATACTGTGCTGTTCAGTCCTGTCCTGCTCAGGATGTAAGTCATCTCCTTGTCCAGTGTATCCAACCCCTACCTGCCCACAGATCCATTAGCAGCCATCTTGGTTATAGAGTGACTGACACAATATTCAAATGATTGTGTTCAAGTGACCCTTATTTTACTCAATACTGACCTAAAAGCTTGGGAGTAATAATGTAAAGGTGGCACTGTGGCATAAGAACAAACTAACTCTGGTAATTTTTGGCAATGCTACAGCTCACATAGGAAAATAAAGAAAGTATATGTAGGGTTCAGTATTACCCATGGATTCAGAGATCCACTGGGAATCTTGGAGTATATCCCCCAAGGATAAAGAGAGACCATGGTATATGAGAAGGGATCTAAATCAGATGTGGGTAGGATGCAGCTGGCAGCTAAACCATCACAGAGAAAGGTAGATCCAAAGTGCTCTCCCTATTCTTTTCCTCTAGGAAGAGGATTTATGAAAGAATGGGAAGAGACAGATAGTGTTTCCTTTGAGAAACTAAAGTGAATTTAAAAGACTATCATAAAGATGAAATGGGGCCAAGTCATGCAAAGACTTTTAGACTACATTAAGGAATCTGTACTTTATTCTGAGGCTGAAAGAAATTATTTGATAGATTTTTAAATAAGGGAATAAGAGTAATATTTTCATATCAGACACACACACACACACACACACACAGTAGTTACAGCTCCAGAAATAGATTTTTTTTAAAGGACTCACATCAGAAACAAGAAAGCTGATTAAGAGACTTTAGCAGAAACCCAAGTGAAAGGTTGGTTGTACAGATTATGACATGACAGTGGGATGACAAGAAGTGATTTAGAGCACTTGAATCCTCTATATAGTAATTGAAATTGCCAGGATTTTCTAAAAATGTTAATCTGAGTTGATAGAGTTAGTGAAAGAGACATCAGCAGGAGGGTAACAGTGTGGCCTGTAAAGAACACTGGGAAACATCAGCTAGGAGGAAACCAAAGTCTGGTGTCATATAAGTCAAGTAAAGATAGATTTTAAGAAATACATTTAAAGAGCAGGAACAGAGTTGTTGCTGGCTTGTGTGTCTTCACTATTTATCATTTGGTGCTGCATGGGTGCATCATGAATAAACATTTGTGAAGCAAATGACTTAATTTAATAAACACTGCTACATGCAAGACAAAGATATCAGGTTGGGTGCTAGAAAGACAAAAAATACTTCCTACTTTCAAAACAGTAATACATGCATAATAATACACAATGTGTGATAGCTAACATAAGGGTTTGATATAACTGCGGATAAATAAAAATCCATGAAGAATATAAAGGGAAAGAAGGGAAACAGTGAATATTTCTTGTTCCACTTAAAAAAAAGTAAAACCAAGTGAAAAGACTTGAAAAGGGACTATTGCAAATTTCAGGTGACCTGATTAAATTAGTTTCAGATTTAGCAAATGTGACTTGTAGAGGGGTAGTATTTGCTATTTTAAAAAAAATTAACAATTTCCAGGCATACAATAATTATCACAAATTTTGAACTCATGCATATTGCATAACAATAAATAAGATTTGAACTCAGTTCTAGCAAGAAAAGTGATTATAAAATTGATCTCTCTCTCTCTTTGCCACAAGAGACATTAAAAAATTCTATGCACACTCAAAATTACTACACAAATGAGTGCATTTCAAGGTTGTTTTAAAAAGCACTGTCAACTCATGTCATGTGCAAATGATAGAATGACTCTGTGGAATCTATGCTTTCCTTTTATAAGCAAGTTCTGTCGGGTGAGTATAATAAAATTGCTCCATGGCCTAGCAGTCACAGGTAAAGAGCTAATATGTCATGAGTAGTGATACTATGAGACTACTGCATGTCAGTGACATGATTTCAATGTCCTTTGGATTCCTGCCATCAAACTTTCAAAATCAGTATTAACACAAAGCATTCAAAAAGATGCAAGTTAATGCAGAAGCTCTGCCATCTGCTACAGTCTGCAATATCAACCTGATAGCATCTATAAGTCAACACCAGAGTGAAAATAGTCCAGGGACATGACTTTATAAGGAATTTTTGTTTTACCAATTTAGGTAAGCCAAAGTCAAACAAAGGCAAGGCACACTTAAAATTGTGTGAATGTGATGACTTCAATAGTCACTTAACCAACAGCAAATCTTGTAAGGCAGGGGACCGTGGGTGGTGAAACAACTTAAAAATGTTACCTGTAACCATTGTGACTGGTCATTGTGGCCAGAGGTCCAGGCATTCACTTTGCCTTGCTTGTCCAGCCGAGCTTTCCTGGGTTCCCAAGTGAACATGTCCATGTTGAGCGTTCTGAAGATGCTGGAGGCAGTGATCTGATAGTCTTGTATGTGTCCTGATTTCATCCCCAAAGGCTCAGAACAGCCTGAAAGAAAATGATAAAGGCTCTGTGAGAAAAAATTATTTGTCATCCTGTAGCTTTTCTGCACTCATTTTCGATAGGCAAGAGAAGATTAAACATAATGCTATTCATTCCTCCAAAGAGAGAGCATCTAAATTAAAAAAAAATGGGCCATAATCAGAAACAAATCTAGAACAAAATAGAAAAACAAGATAGCCAATTCAGGCTATTTTGTCTGAATATATTTTGGAAAAATTGAAAATAAGACAGACAATTCGAACTACTTTTGTGTGATAGATGATTTTGCAAAATGAAAACAATGCTGAAATGCTCTCTCCTGTCTCAGTACTGGAAGCCTTGTGACTGTTCCCTGGTTTTCAACAGTTTCATTGTGTCTTTAAAAATGGGACACTTTCTTATAAAGTATATTCGGTTTTCTTTTATTTGTTTTCCTAATACTGCAAATGAAAATTCCCCCAGTACAAAATCATTTCCACAAACTGTTCTGCTGTTATATTCTGAACTGGACAGCATTTTGTTGTCTAAGAAATATTTCCTAATTTTCACCACTGATTCTTACTGTACCAACATGGTTTCTACCCCAAGATAGGAAACTCATATTTACTCAATGTTTAGCTTGTACAATATGGAATATAAACTAGTAAATGAGATAACAAAAGAAAATAAGCAAATTCTAGTAAAAGCCATTACTAGACACATCTTTTTATAAGTGCTAACATTTCAATCATACTTAATAAATTTTACTGTTAGAATATTCTTGGAAGATTCTCAAATCTACCACATTTTCCAGATTGATATGGTACAAAATTTATGTTTCTCCACCAATTAAGAATGTTTGTGTGTGTGTATATATATATATATATAAATATATATATATATATATATATATATATATATATATATATGTGTGTGTGTGTGTGTGTGTGTGTGTGTGTGTATATATATACACACACA
>NW_025999925.1:11296819-11310220 GCF_001458135.2 Marmota marmota marmota
TATATGTGTGTGTGTGTGTGTGTGTGTGTGTGTGTGTGTGTATACATATACACACACATAATTTCCCAATCTCAAACTATGACTGACAAAATTTTATTTACAGAGTTTGTAATAGGAAGCATGATTCAATCATCTTTAGCTAGTGACTGAGGCTTTCTTAAGTCAAATTGTTATAATTTAGCCAAGATATTCACAAAGTAAGTTTGACCAAGGAAGCAAAGATAAAAGAACTGACTTATCCAATCTGATACCTTCTTCGTATATTCTACTGTTCCCCCACTTACTGGCTGAGTGGTCTTGTGTTTTTATTATTTATCCACTTTCAGTTTTGTCATCTGTAAAATGGTGATAATAATAGAAACTACCTCAAGAAGTGTTCTAAGAAATTAGTTAATAAACATGAAACTTATAAGCATTACTGGCACACGTAGCATTTAGTAAGGGTTGGCTATTTTTCCTATTTCCATAAAACTTATTCCAACAAAAAACAATGTTAAAAGTCTCCAAATATCAGTTTATTAATGAGTACTAATGATGATCCTGTGACTGACTGAAGTTGCTAGAACTAGGCCATTTTATGTCTAAGCGCTGAGAGATTGGTTTAGAATTCTTCATTGATAATTCTTAAGCACAACCAACTGTCTTCTGTCCTGGTCAATCTAGGTCACTTGTTTTCCTTGGGTCTCCTCCAATTTTGTCTTGACCTCCGCTGCCTAGGAATGTCCTATCCTTCCCAACCATGACAAAAAAATGGCATGGAGGGTTATTATCTTTACAGGAGTCTTGCTGAGGAGGAATACATCCTGAGTCCTATGGTAAAGATAGCACTAATAGCTAAAAGCAAAATTTGAGTGAGAAAAATATCATAACAACTCTCAAAAATTTTATAAAGTCTTAACACCCCTGTTGGCATGCTGCTTATCTAGTTCTAAAGTAACTTGCATTGTCTGCTATAAAGATTTTGGTTAGATTTCTATCCACGCCCCCACCCCACCACTGTTTCCTAAGTCTTTATAAAATGTTAGTTGTCATAGATACAAAGGAAAATAAAAGTAGTTGTTTTCTCCCCTTCTCTTATATAGAATACCAGTTTAGGGATTATATAGAAAAAGAATGCCTTTGACTAATTCTTCTTAGTCATAAAATTAAATTCATACTCATTCTATTGTATAGTTCTTAGCAGGCTGAAATGCTGAGTAATTATTTGCTTAAAGAATAAGTAATTGAGTTTCATTCCTCTAATTACGGTCTGGTCTATTTTATTCCAAACACATAAGTCATATCTCTTTCAGATAATTTAAAAGTTGTTATTTTTAAGGGTCTACAAAGAGATTAACTACTGATCTTCTTGACAGGGTTAAAGGTTGTATGACAATTTATTGCAAAAAGCAAACAACAACAACAACAACAAAAGGAATTTACAGCATTGCATTCCACTAAAGAAAATAGTTTGGGTTTTTATGTGTGTATTTATTTCCAAGTATTACAGCTAACTTCTCTGCCAATATACCCTCTGTCACAAATTCCAATTTTGTATTATTTTCATGCACATAAAAATAATTAACTCTTTTGCCAGTGTGAACAGCAGCTGAGCAAATTAAGGTATTAACACGGAAACTGGTTATTTCTATAGTAAAATGCTCTAGTTTTTAAAAACAACCACTGCGAGGTATTATTCTCTGCATGCAAGTTCAAAATCAATTTGCAGACTTGGAAAGTAGAGCATTACTTCTATTTCAGAAAACAAAATCTGTAAAGTGTCAGGTGTAACCTCTTGTCAAACTTGAAAGTAAAATATATTTACACCTTAGGGGTGTATCCATGCCATGTACGAGAGACTGATCCTCATGAATCAGAAGACTGAAAAATTGGGGAAGGTGATGTTGAGCAACTAAAAACCACAGGGCTTATAGTGAACCTCATCATATTGAGGCTTCCCCCTGATTACTTTATGATGAATGGCTTAGAGATGGCACTGGCCTCTGGTGATATAGTGACATGCAACACAAACACTATACAGCAATGATTCAAAGATTTACTGACAGCCAATAAACTGACTGAAATTACCAAATAAGAAAAAAAATCTGTTAGAATAATTAATTGCACTAAAGCTGTGTATTGGTTGCTTCATAAAATATGCAGATATAGAATATGAAATGTAATTCTTAAAATAGATTCACTCATCTAGAGTAATCAATCTAATTTTTTTAAATGCAATGGGCTAATTAAAAATTGTTCACATTTTAGTGCTACTTTTTATTTGTTTAAAAATTATTCCCTATCCTGGTGTGGTGGCTTACTCCTGTAATCCCAGCTACCGAGGAGGCTGAAGCAGGAAGATTGTGAGTTTGACATCATCCTGGCAAACTTATAGAGGTGCCATCTCAAGATAAAATAAAAACATTCCCTTTTTAGGTATCACAAATAAAACTAAGAAGTGAAATGGATATAAAGTATGCACTTTAATAGATCAATCAAACCACACAGTTGTCTCTTTCCAAGGACTTAATTTCCTATTTTCTCAAAAGGTATTGTTTTAAGTTGATAAATATTTTTCCACATTTTTGAGGTTATGCTAAGAAGTGAACACACATGAACTTCAAATTTTCTTCTCAGTTGCTTGAACAAAATAATTTGGTGCTTCTGTGGCAAATATAGGAAAAGTTTGAGGCTAGAAACATAAGAACAACCACTAAAAATATAGAACAGTGAAGTACCTCTAGAAGATTTTATATTTTGTTCAGAATCTATCTATAATGAAATAGGACCACTGTTAGATCTACGCATTAAGTCTTCATCTTTATGTCTAGTATTGATGTTCCCAGAGGACGAGAATTACTTAACGCTGAGTCCTTTGATAGATTATTCTCGAGCTGGATAACCACTATTTGTACAATAATCAGGTTGCTAGCTAAGAATGATCCCAGAATAAATTTATAGTAGCAATCTTGGTATTGAAGTATTGTTCCCTAGGGAGGAATGATAAATTTACATGTTTTATAAAATCTAAAAGAAGAAAAAAGCACCAAGTTCTTATGGTAGGTAGACAACGACAAAGCTTACTTTCCTGTACCATATATCGTAAACTTAACTGCAATTTATGAGGTCAGACAGATTCCATTTTATGCTGAACTCCTGTCACAAAACATAAATCACCGTTTCTACCCAAAACAATGAGATACATCCAAATTTGACAAGTTTCCTGTGAGGATTGTTTGTACTTTATTTGGCCACTCCACAAAATACATTACTATTTCTATACTAATTCTATTCTATAACATACTTTTGAACTTGTTTATTTTATGCATAAGTGGCAAGCTGACTGAAACATGCCCTGGACATTTTGAAGCAGAAATTAATTTCCATGGGTATTTGGAAAGCTATAGGTTAGTAGCAGACTACATACAAATGTGCGTTTTATTTTCTTTAAAGACAGTACAGAAAGAGGTAATATGAGACTCACCAGATAGTTCACAGCCAAGAAGTTCCATTCGCAGAGTGCAGTGCCTTCGACAAACTTGGGGATAGAGTCTTACATACTGAGCTTTTATGGGGGGTGTGAACGAGTTAGCATAGGGTGTGTTGTTATCAACATTTCCACGGAACACCTGGGCAAAGACATAATACAGAATTTTAACTTATTAAATGCAGTAGCTTCTTTACTTATTTTCTATGCTGACCTTTACCCTCATTGCACATAATTCTTAAAAGATTATATTAAATATTTTTGGGCCTGGAGCATTTAAGAAGTACCTTACCATCAGTAGTGAATAAAAAACCCATAGATAAAAAACTAATTAAAGCTATAAACCACTGTGGTCTATGGCATACTTTCTTAGGATGGTCTTATCAATATTAAGGCCAGCCCTTAGAACTGGGAGACTACTTCTCTCTTTTTTGAGAAATGGCACCTTCAATCATTCAACTGAATCTGGGTCTATCTGTTCATTTTGCAACTCAGTACATTTTTTTGGAGTAAAGACTGGTTTCCAGTAGTGCTTCCTGATTACTTTGTCTTTCTAGTGCTATAATCAGATTTATGATGCTTAGGGTTTGACTGATAAAGATTACCTTTATCAACAAGTCCCAGATCATGGCAAAGAGGCTGACAATTCCTTATATGTATTCTCCAGTAAAAGCTACTTTCCTTTTAAAAATCAAGTAGTTCCTTTATATCTCATTTTTAGTATACATTTTATAAACCTGGCAAACAGAAAATCTTATTTAAATTCACTTGAGAAGGTAACTTAAAAATATTTCAAAAAATTTCTCAGATTTTAATCTGATGCATGATTTTAAAATTGGATGATTTGCAGTTCTGATATTTCTACTTTTAAAATTTTTGAGAAACAATTTCAAAATTCTGAATATCATATTGTATTGCATATTATATCCATTTCCTGTAGAATATTTTTAAAGTAGTAGATTTGATCCACAGCTATTTGATTAAAGATGCATACTGTCTGTAAAATCAGTAATGATGAAATTGAAAGTTGACTTCTGGGAAAGTGAAGGCTTTGCTAACTTTGCAAAAAGTATTGGTTGGAACTCTAGTTAAAATCTAAGAACATCTTAAATAACAACTGCTGTAAGTTTATAACTTGGAGAAACTCCTGCTCTCTTCATTTCACTAGCCCAATTAAAAGCAAAAATCACCAGAAACATTTTCAACATAGGCTTCTCCTGAAGGCTCATTTGTGATGAAATCATCAGTGATAGAAAATAGCATTTTACTTTTACTTATGTGGGTTAAGGAGTCGGTCTTACCATGTCTTCATTGGAGCCTTTCACTTTGTACATTGTCCAAGTCTTTCCATCATTACTGTAGGCAATTTTGTAGGATTTTATATACTCTGGGCTCCCAATCCTCTTGGCCCCTTGGGTAATCACACCAGTAACTCTCATTTTTCTTTGCAAATTTATCTGAGGAAACAAAAAAGCCAAAAATAATCTCATTGCTTCCAGGCTATTCATATTTTGGGAATATAACATTTTTATTTATCAGTATAGATTTATAATCTTATTATAAATATTATTTATAATATTTATCTTAAATTTTTTTCAGATAAACATATAAAATAGGCACATATTAAGTTTAACTTCATAATTGCTTTCTATAATGGAATAATACTTTCTTAAAAAGCAAAACAATGCATGTGAGCAGGCTTCAAAAAGTATAATGTTCCCATAAATAAAAGATAGAAAACTTTTGGTTGGTTCTAATGTGCAGGTGTGTCTTAGCAAACTGAAAAATGGGAACATTTTCTTGTCAAAATATCAGCATCATTACTGCTAAAGTGTCTCAACTGACTTAAGCTTCGAGAAATATTCATTTAAAATAAAACATTCAAATCTCACTAAGATCTCTGAGTACTAGAATAAGGAAAGGTAAAAGCAATAATGATGATGAAACCAAACCCAAGTATCTTTGGCCTCTGCATTGCTACAGTGTAAATCTGTTGTGGGTTGTACAAATGGTCATGAGGGAACTATGATTTTTTCATCAAATTCTTGCTTTTTTTCTTAATTTTACTATATGGAGACTTCCTAATTGGCATTTTCTATCCATTCCAAGTCAATTTTTAACAGTTTACAGCAGAAGAAATAAGTAACTAATAAAAATGTTAATGTTCTTTTAATATTTAAATAAGGATCTCTTTCTGATACTTAACATAAAATAATTAAATAGTACAATGCAAAATATTTTATTTACATAAACTTCAAATTTTGTTTCATTCACTTTAGAGTGCATTTATACATTCTAAAATGTAAACAGTAAAACAGTCCTGCTTTAATATTCTTGATAAATTTTTTTTTGAAGATACAGAGAGAGAGAATTTTTTAATATTTATTTTTCAGTTCTCGGCGGACACAACATCTTTGTTTGTATGTGGTGCTGAGGATGGAACCTGGGCCGCATGCATGCCAGGCGAGCATGCTACCGCTTGAGCCACATCCCCAGCCCATTGATAAATTCTTATGAAGCATCCCTTTCGACCAACGTAAACCAGGAAAATTTCAGTAGTTCACACTGTATTTTTAATAATTCAGAGACTATTTTCTGAGAAAGAAAAAATTTAAAAAAAAAAGGAAAATCCTTAGGTTCATGTAAGTGACCAAGATTTTCCACTCCATGATCTGACTTTAAGAATCAGCATATGAATGCACTTGATGAATCAGTCTCTCTCTAGTAACTGTTTCTGAGTGTTCTAAAGCCCCTTCTTCTCCTTCTAGATGTCATGAGGTCCTTCCCAACTGCTGTTCACAAGGAAGTTTTCAGTTCTACTCTTGGAAGAAGCCTGGTCATGATGAGTTAGAGTCCCAGCCTCTCAACTGCTAAGCTGAGTTTACTCCATTCACGCTTTCAACACAGATCTTATAAACAACCTTTTAAAATAGAGATTTCATACTTAAAATTCTGGGTATTTGTCTCTTTTTGTGCATTGACTCAGATACTCGTCAGGTTCAATTTTCTCATTTCAGATATCAAAATGTTTATAGACATGAATATATTTTAAGTCCCATTCCTTTTTGGAAGCTCAAAAAGAGTATATTTGTCATTAAGGTATATATTACTAATTTAATATTTATCTACATTTATCTCAGCTAACAGCTGACTTTGGAGTTTTATGTTTGAAATTTGGAAAAGGGAACCTCTGAGAGACACTTGTTTTAGTGAGTTAGGTAAAGTAGCACATTGCTATGGAAAAGCAACATTCTCTCAGTGTCTTGTGAGTGATGTTATTTTTCTTTTTAATCTGAGACTCTTCAGAACCTAAACCTTCCAAATATGTCCAACACAAGCAATGGGCACTCTGAATCACATTTCCTCCTATTTTGGAAGCCAAGTTCCACATTTCGCATTGCTGAACATTCCTTTTTCAATTATCTTTTATCTCATTTCAATTATCTTGTTTATACCTCTTGTAGACAGCCAAATTATCTTTGCTAGATTTTGGCTGATTAGCTATACACTAATTTTCTAAAGCTTAGATTGTAAAAATATAACAATAAAAAAATCAAAACCTGATTTCATGTTTTTCTCTATGTCATTAGAAATTGTATTTTAAAAGATTCATATTTGCTGTAATACTTAGAAGTACCAAGTACACATTTTAGAACCTTCAGGTAGTAAAGCATTACCCAACTTGAGTTGTCTCTACTTTAAGAATTTGTAATTAAATATCAGCACTATTTTCATTAAACACAAAATAAAAACAAAAAATTGATTCACAAAATACAGATTCTGGGATCACTAAGGTTTAGTAATTACTAGGTTTCGGACTATTGACTTCTTATGCATCTAGCACCATTAAGCCTGGATAATAAAGAATTTAATATAAAGAGGATAGAATTTCACCTTCATAATCATACTTAAGTTTAATGTCAGAAATCTAAGTTGCTGTAAAAAATAAACTAGGCCTTAGAGGAAGATTATAACATGATTTTAGAAACATCTCCACTTCAACCACCTCCTGTAAGCGATCTCCTTTCATTATATTCCAACATTATTTTTGATTGCTTACAAAATAACAATGGCTAAAGGTAATCTTAGGTTTAGTCTACTTAATTGAACTGTATGAGACACTATGTTAAAGGTTTACTGGAAACTGAACTGGAAATGCCTAAATTACTCTGTGGATGGATCTTGGATATAAAATAAAATACTTTCACTTATATATCTAATTTCAAAGAAATTATTGTTATACTGGATGGTAGATACACTATGTAACCTTAAAATGATTCCTAAGATATTTTTTATCCCTTTATGGATATGAAGAACAATCATTTAGATCTAGCATGCCTTGAACCTTTCCTTAGGCCAGGCAGAAACAGAAAGGACTGGGTATTTCAGTTCAGTTTTGTCACTTCCTACCCAAGTAATCTTGGTCAATTTGCCTATACCTCTTGAAGTTTAATTTCCTCATAAGAAGGTTTTAATAAAATTATTATATGTGAAGATTATATGATATACACATGGAAAAATTTAACAGTATCTGCCTTCCCCCAAACTCTTAGAACATTCAATTTTTGGTTTGATGTTCATGATGTTGTTTTAATTAACCGAGCATTGATTCCAGTGGTTCTTTACCACTGAGCCACATCCCTAACCCTTTATATTTATTTATTTTTGAGACAAGGTCTCATTAAGTTGCAGACGCTGGCTTTGAATTTGCGATCCTCCTGCTTCAGCCTCCAAGGCTGTAGTTTTTTGTTTGTAGTGAAAAGAAACATTCTGGAAAGGTTTATCCATACGGTTTTATAATCATAATAATGATATAAACAGAACTTTGTAAAAAAAAATTCCAGAGCTACATACTGATATTTATTATGGTTATTTAGGGCTATAGTAATCAAGTATGTGTATAAATCTGACCATTATCTTCAAAAGAGTTACGAGAAGGGAAAACTAATAGGTTCATGACCAAATAGCAAGTAGCATGGACCAGTGTGCCTGCTCCCAAGAATCCTAGCACTAAGGACACTCCAATATAAGAGTTGCTGAGAAGGTTTCGGACTTTGTTAAAGTGTACCACACATATGCATGTGAGTGCACACACCCACATACACACATACCCCAAATTATGAGAAACCCTTCATGTAACAGGGGTTCTTTAGATCCCCAGTGCACATCGATGTATTTGGAGTGTATGAAGGCAAACTCTAAAGGCTGATCATGGAAATTAGATTTGAGAATTTCCTAGATGCACTTTTTCTCATTCTCACTTTGTCTATCTGGGCTGTACTCAGTTCCAGTCAAACAGTATGAAAAGTGGTAAAACATGGAGCCAGGCTGGAATGGGAACCTGTAGTCACCAGGAGACTTACTAGTTCTACCCTTTGCATCCCACATCCTTACTTTATGGACCTGGGAGGTGAAACAGTGACAGAGCTTCTTGTAACTGCTAGCTGTGTCTTGCAAGGAGAATAGAGTACAGGACTACCTGTAGAATCTAGTTTGGCTGTGAGAACTCTCAACGCCAAATAATCTACCTGTAGTAGCTCAAGCTAGGGTATGAGTTTTACCTCCCCTCTAGGTATACCACTAGCAAAAACATCAATATCAAACTCCTTGAAGAACGCAAGTCCCATGATCAAAAGGGGGAAAACAACAACAACAACAACACAGGACTAACACTAGGGAAGCCTAATTTAATGGATCTGCCAGGTTAAAACCTTAAAACAACAAACAACATAACAAATTCTTAAAAAGAAAAAAAAAGATTTTGAAGCATAAGAGAAGAACAATTATTTAAATGAGAACTAACTGAAGATATTAAGAATGAAAAATATGGTTGCTTAAATAAAGCTTCCTATGAGGTAGTTTAGAAGCAAAAGAGCAAAAAGACATAGCTGGAGGACAAACCAGGGAGCAGCAAGACAGCATAGAGGACCTTTTCCAGAAAGAAAGAAGATGATACTGAAATTGTCCATATTGGCGGATGATAGAACAATTTATGTCAGGAGTTAAAAGTTCTGCAATTTGGCTTAATATAGATCAAAGTATAATGTATTCCAGCAAGTAACAACTGACAAAATAATATAAATAATTAAAGTAGTGGGATACTGACACATGTAGAGACAGATGAACAGAAGAGAAAGTCAACAAATAAATCCCAAAATGTAAAGAAATTTTATATATTAAATAAGTGACTTTAAAATCAAAGTAGAAAAAAAAAGAGTATTAAACATTTGGGTTGGGAGAAATAGGTAGATGTCTTAAAAAACATTTAGATAATATCTGTTCCCTCGTCCCAGAATAAATTCCAGTTAAATTGAACACTTAGGTGGAAAAGAAAATGAAAATAAAGAAACCACAAAATTATCAGAGGAAAATATGGGATTTTAAATCTCTAAGGTGAAAATGATTTTCTATTCATGACACAAAATTTAAAAATGTTGTCACATTAAACTAAAAATTCCTTCAAGATAAAAGCTAAATAAAAATCAATATACAAATGATAATGGGGATTAATCTTTCATAAATCAGAACAAAGAGTTGATTAATTCAGTAAATTAGTAACTTTATATTTCAATAGATGAAACAAAAATAACTCAATATGGTAATGGGCAAAGAATTTCATTAGGTGACATTAAATGAAATATGTATAAACATGAAAAGAAACATGATCTCATTCATAATATAAGTTAAATTTAATCTATTGAATCTGAATTGAATTATGATAAATATTATAATTCGTCTATCCAAAGCAAAGATTAGAAAGTTTGATTACCCAGGGTTAGCAAGAATGTAGATAAACAAGTACACTTAATGAATTTCTGTGACAGTATAAATGACACAGTCATTACGAAGCACATTTGGTTACATGAAGCAAAACGAAAAGCATGCATTCTCTTTAACTCTGCAACTCTATTGTAGGAATGCAACCTACAAGTATAATCATAGCTACCTAAGTTGGCACAGGTTCCCAGTTGGTTCTGTAATACTACATGTAATACAACACAATTTAAAACAATTTACAATGTTACTAAGAGAGATGTAAGTCATTGCGATATGGGAAAGTCCAGAAAATAGGATATTATTCAGTTGTGAAACACAAGAGCAAGAACAATGCAGGGAGAGAATAAGGAAGGGATGGAAGAAAGAGACCAATAGACCCTAGCACACTAATAAGAGCAGTGAGACTACAGTGCAGGACAGTGTTTCATATACTTCCCTAAAATGGAAATAATAAGATTCCCTGCTTGACCAAGAACATCACAGGTCAAGTTTATAGGACAGTAACTCCTGGGGGAAGGTATTTGCAACATCAAAAATTGGCATGGGCTTATTATTTAGGAAATCATTTTTTCTTAAACTTTGGACACAGAACTCCTTTCCTTCTGAAAAATTATTAAAAGTCCCCAGAGCAAATATGTATGCATACATGATTTTGTGAGATATTTACCATAGGTATTATATATTCACATGATATATATAATTTTTTTCTGATTTAGAAATTGAAACTAATAAATTTTAGAAATATTTATTAATCCATTTCAAAATAATAAACCAATTAAAAGTTATCATATACAGCAAATTTCTATAAAATTATATTGTTAGAAAACAAAAACTTACTGAGAAGGAAAGGCTATTTTTTACATTTCTGCACATCTCATTCATATATGCTTTAGGAAAAGACAGGTTCTCATGTTTAATTCTGTAGTGAATACACTTTTATTTGCTGAAAAGAATCCAACTTTACACAGATTTGTAGCAGGAAAAGTATGGGTGTTTTAATAATATTGCTAGATAAGTATGGATTTTCTTTGTTACCATACCAAAACTTGAAAAGTTTGTTTCTTAAATTTTTAATGCCTTTATTTTATTTATTTATTTTTATGTGGTGCTGAGAATAGAACCCAGTGCCTCAGACATGCTACACAAGTGCTCTACCACTGAGCCACAACCCAGCCCCTGTCACTTATTCTTTGAAATACACATGATGCTGTAAAAAGGAAGAGGGGGGTTTCATAGTAAAGTTCACACAATGTTGCAATAGCTTTTCCTGAGGATGATCATCACACACCCAGCAGAAGTGCTTTATGCATAATTCCCCTTTCATCACACAGAATATGAAAGACCTAATAAGGACTGGCATTTAATAACATTAGCTATCATTACTGCTTCATCAAGGGCATTCTTAAACAAATTGGGTATTCTTTTCTTCACTCCCACATGTGCATGATAGACACAATTCAGTAACTAGTATGGTTTGGTGCCACCGTTAAGAAGTTAAGGTATGAGCAGTTTTATTCATCATTGCTGGTGGCATCAGTACAAATGTTAGCACAGTGAAAATGGCAAAAACCGCCTTAGAAATATTATGGAAATAACAATGATTTGTGAACCTCTTGAATGGGTCTTTGGGACCCTCCACCTTTGCAAACTGTAGTTTTAATTGAGAACTACTGATATGAAATGTAAAAGGGTTATTATTTTGCAAATTATTCACACACACACACGCACACACTTACCACACATATAACTTTTGAGAAAATTAATTTTTAAAAATGGAATAAAAAGAAAGGATATTAAAAATCAAGTCAGAAAATTAAATGGTAATCACTACAAATTATAAGGAGATACTAACATATAGTCAATAGAATGACAAAACAAAAATATCAGACAATATCAAGTACTGGTAAAATATTCTGCTGTTGAAGGTGGGAGTATAAAGTGGTACAGTCATTCCCATCTGTTAGTTATTAACAAAATTAAACATTCTTATTTATGGGCATTTCTTCTCAAAATTTTTTTGCATAAATGTTTATAGAGAAATGCATACACATAATTATTTAAAAATATATTTTATATTTGCACAGAGGATATCCCCCGAGAAAAAGAGAATTAAAATATAAAATGGTTTTTTGTGCATGACATGTATGTGTGTATGTGTGTGTGTGTGTGTGCATGTATATATTTAAGAGTTCTTGCACAAGAACCAATATTCTCTAAAGACATGAAATCTTGGCCTAAACTTACATTTGGATATCTAAAAACCATAAGAATATATGAAAAAGTGTAGAATGAAATGCACACAATGGCATACATGTGCATTTTAAAACATATTGAAATATAAAATCATGTGTTTTCCAATAATTTGCTAGTCCACATAAACACAGGGAAGGTGAAATGAAAGGTCACAGGTCAACTGTGCTAGATTGGTTTCCTATAAAGGTAAGAGGAGTGGGAACAAGTAACAATTTCATATAAAATGGGAAGATATCTTGCTCAGACTGGTAATAATTATGCACCTCAAAATAAAGAGGTGCATCCTCAGGTCAATGCTGGCACATGATATGCTAAGGGGTGGGAGGAGGAGTCTTTAGTTCCTCTCATTTAGAACTCTATTCTTAAGGTTAATAACTTAATATGGCCCTTGGATGCAAGTACAGGTACCTACCTACAAAAGAAATTTCCTAGGCTTGTTCACTGATATCAGATATTGTACATAAGCATTTCAAAAATACTTACATACTAACATACTTAAAATTATTCATTCAAATTTAGGAAAAAAGTGAAATAAGTAACTATTTTTATGAATAGTTCTGTTTTTCTGTAACTTGACATTGTTGCTGAAAGTTGGGATATACTTAGTACAGTTAAGTGTATGTCTGACAGGTAGTTGGTGTGACTACAAATAATTCCAATATCTGTGTGTGGTGCTACACACCTGTAATCCAGGCACTTGGGAAGCAGAGGCAGAAGGATTGCAAATTCAAGGGCAGCCAAGGCAATTTAGGAAGCTGCTGTATCAAAGTTTTTTAGAAAATGCTAAATAGACTGAGTTGTTGCTCAGGAGTCGAGCACCCTGGGTTCATTCCCCAGAGCTGAAATAAGTAATTAATATATATATATATATATATATATATATATATATATATATATATATACAC
>NW_025999925.1:11311097-11319969 GCF_001458135.2 Marmota marmota marmota
TTTTTTTTTTTTTTTTTTTTTTTTTTTTTTTTTTTTTTAGTAAAGATTAACTTTATTAAGAGAACAATTGGAGCAAATGAATTTTTTAAAGTTCGACAATTCACTATGCCAAAACTAAAGCTGATGACCTCTACTTTATCAGACAATGTACAGAACAACATATTTGTTTACAGTTTATGAGGAATACTTGTCTCACAATTAAGAATTAGGAAATTATCCTTATAGCAAATAGATCTTAGTTAAACATATTATTAATTTATGCCTCAAGGAATTATCCAGCTCTCTAGAGGATGCCAGTCACTTTGGTAAGTGTGTATAATTTCAGTCTCTCTCTCCCAAGTATTTCATCTTTTGACTTTCCTTATAGGCCTACAGAGGAAGCCTATCTTTCAGAAGGATGTTGAAAGCATACATGAAAAGCTCGTGTAAAAAAATAAACTATAGCACCTCAGGCTTCTTAATTTTTACACTATAATACCTTGGATTTTTCTACCTTGACACATTCAGAGCGAATTCTTTGATGAAAAGAGAGAGAAATAAATTACAGATGGAATGAAGAGAATCTTTATTACCATTTTAATAGTTCATAGACACATGAAAGGAAGATGCATTCACTGGGTGGTGGGACCTAAAACTAAAAAGATTCACTGACTTAGTAATAATAAAAAATAGTATGATATGAAAAAATGAAAACCGTTTTTTGAAGCAATGTGAATATGCAAACTCTTCACAAATGCTTCAAGATAATTTAAGAAAGAGAAATAAAACTAAACCATTAAGTACCATTGCAAATAATTAGAGTTTGCTTCTCCTCTAACAATTTTTGAACCTAATGAAAAAGGGGAATACATCCAGAGATGATTAGAGATCCTGGGGAATAAAATTCCAGACATCAGAAATAATCAACTTTCAGGTACTGGTTCATAAGCAACTTCAATAAAACATGTGTTTTTCAGGAGCCATTGTATACATTTAACATTGATATAATATTCAGTTTAGGTTTTTGTCATTGGTTTGGAATAGAGATGTTATTGCTATTTATTCCTAACCTCTTCAGTACATTCCTAGATCATTTTTGTTTGGAGAGCAAGTATTTCCAGTTATGCAGAGCTAGTGGGAATGGTTTTGATGTTTTATGGGGTAGGAGAATGGTTCTTGGGACTTTCTCCCCACAGGCTCCCAATAATATACACATTATTTCTAGATTCTCTGCCACAGAGACACTCTTGTCAGAGCTATGGTCCTTCTAAAGCAGCATTTCACCAGACGTGCAAAAACGAAAATTAAAATAGGAGGGTTTTTATTATTATTATTTGAATGACATAGAATCTGCTCAATGTTTGCATTTAAATTGGACAGACTAATTCCAATCTGGCTTTTAATTTCTGAAAGGTTAATCACCCTAACAAAGGTCAATCAAACTTTAATCTTCAATAAAATTGCTACAACCCAATCACCTACAGGACACTTATTATATTCCCATTTCCATGAGAAAGAATGCATTCTATTAAATTAAACATCACTAATCTTCTAATTCTTTACATTAGCACATTTTACCATTAATATATATATATATATATATATATATATATATATATATATATATATACACACACACACACACACACACACACACACACACAAGCAGAAATAATATGTAAAATGAAACCATACTTTCTAATATGGAAAAGGTTTTTAAATTCGAGTTTTTAAATTTTTTAATACTTAGGAATTGAAAGAGAAGTATTTCTTTTTGAAGAAATTCCAGGAATCACTGTCAGTTGAAGACCAATAAGAAAGGAAAAGAAATGCCTGATTCAGAATTTATTCTTTGGAGGAAAGTCAAGTTATAATCAAACACTCAGTGGTCATTTGCTTCTTTTCTTCATAAAAAGTATTTTGTAAGCTACTATTTCTTTTAAAAATATGAATTTAAATAGAATGTTACATTAGAGCATTATGCAACTATATAGTATTCATATAATAATTGTGACTCCATAGCAACCATTATGCATATGAATATATTTTAAAAATATGTACAAAATCCAGGCAATTTGTTTAAATAGACTACTGAATGCCAGGAAATAGTTTTTTTTAAGTATTAATATTTCTTTTTTAAGTTTGAGGTTGTGTATTACACCATACATAGTAAAGTATCAGGTAAAGATAAAGTAACACAATAATCTTCAAGATGGGATAAGTTTTAGTATATGTTCTATCATTAGAATTACCAAAAATATAACAGGCAATTTGCTATTACTGTAAGTAAGATATACACATATCAATGCTTAACCTAAAAGAATAGTACAGTGCATAAGGATAGAAAAAACCAAACTGTTAACTACCTTTAGATCAGTAAATAAATATTCCACTTGGACACCAGGTCTTTCTGTTGAGTTAAAACATTGTTTTTATATGAGTTATATGAGTGTTTTTAAAAATTTTGCAATTAGAGATAATTAAAGCACCTAAAATTATAAATTATTATCATTCAGGATACTTCCATCTTGATATAGAAAAAGTACACAACCCACAACACACACACACACACACACACACACACACACACACACACACTTGATTCCTGTGACCCAAAACCCTTGTAGAAAAGGGTGGTTAAGAGAATCTTTTGTTCTCACCTTTGGTTTTTGACACGGACAAAAGCTCTAAATACCTCTGTAATTTCTTGAGTGATAGGAGCATCTGACACAAAAGTCCTAAAACCCTTATAATTTCCTGAGTCTTTTGTCCTAAGGTATTCTTGTTGGGCTCCTGCTAGCCTTAGGATGAGAGCTAGTTGTGAGGGAAACCAACTAAATGTGATTAGAGATTTGGAACTTTCTGCACCACTTTCCAACATTCAGGGAGGAGCTGAAGATTGAGTTGACCGCCAATGGCCTGTGATGTAATCAATTATGTTTGTATAATGAAGCCTCCAGAGAAACCTCAAAGGACAGGTTACAGATTGCTGAAGGTCCTGGACAGTGGTGCACCAGAGAGAGCAAGGAAGCTTCAAGCATCTTCTCTCATACCTCACCCAAAGCATCTCTTCATCTGGCTACTCATCTATATCCTTTTTTAATATCCTTTATAACAAACTGATAAACATGAGTGTCTCACTGAGTTCTGTGAGCCTTCCCATTAAGTTAATCAAAACCAAGGAGGGGTAATGGAAACCTTGATTTATAGCCAGGTAGTAGTACAATTTATTGCTTGCAATCGGTGTCTGAAGAGGTTTTGACAGCACTTAACCTGTGGCATCCACAGGACTCAGGTTAGCATGAGAATTTAGTTAAATTATAGAAGACCCAGTTGGTATCCACTGGTTCTCCAGTGGGAAGAAATCCCCATACATTCCAAAAAACAGGAGATAGAGTGTTGTGTTGAGCATTAGAACAGGAAAAAGTTTTTCTACCTCAAACACATGTTTTCACCAATCACCATGAAAACAACCCTAGTGGGTAAGCCTTTGTTTAGCCGCTGGCAATGCGAACACATCTGAGGCAAAAAAAAAAAAAAAAAAAGGCAATCATCCGTTTTGTATGATGTGAGAAAAGACTTGAGCTTCCAAACCAATTCTAAATGTGACCCCTTATGATTCAGATTGCAAATAAGCTACTTCAGGGGTTAAAAAAAATGATAAAGTTTCCACTTAAAATGATAAGTTAGGATCTAGGCATAGTGCTACACATCAGTAATCCCAACAATTCTGGAGGCTGAGGCAGGAAGATTGCAAATACAAAGTTAACCTTAGCAATTTAGTAAGGCCCTAGGCAAATTTAGCAAGATCCTGCCTCAAAATAAAAAAAAAATAAATAAAAATAAAAAAGGGCTGGGGAATGTGGCTCCATGATTGAACAACCCTGGGCCAACCCTCCCAAAAAAGTTGTCAAAAAATTACAAAGAATCAACATTTCACTGTTCTGTTAGAAACCTGGTGCACCTCAAAACCCTGGTGCTCTACACATTTCCACACACTGGACTATTCTTGGCCAGGTCCACTCTCCTCTGTTCTTGCCAGCTAAACTGTCCACTACCAAGAGTTAGTTCTGTTTTTACCATTCTGTCCTGTTTTCTTCCTTTTTTTTTTTTTTAAATCTTAATAACTTGTGTTGTTTTTCTAACAAGATAATTTAATTAAATATTCAATAGCCTCTCCATTTATTTTTATATTTTATTATTTTGGTTACCCATAGACACTTGCAATCTCAAAACATAAATGGAAAATTCCAGAAATAAATAATTCATGAATCTTAAATAGTGTTTATTATAGTAATTATTGTAACTGCTCCATTTTATTATTTGTTATTGTTGTTAATATCTTATGGCACCTAATTTGTAAGTTAAATTTTATCAAAAGTATGTTTGCATAGGAAAAAATCACCATACATGGGATCAATATTGTCCATGGTTTCAGGTATCTAATGAGAGTCTTGTAACGTACCCTCTATGGACAAGGGAGGGAGCAACTGCAATTAAAAAAAATGTGAATGGGAAAGAAGAGGAAATCTTTTTTTCTATGAAGAGACATACAAACTTCCTGAAAAACCTCAAAATAGCAAATTACCAATTACAATCTATAATATTGAGAATGTGATTAACATCAAGGATTCTACACTGGAATAACTTCACCAATATGGTAAGAAAAGTAATAAACAATAAGGCATCAGTAATGCATTTGTTGGTGTGGTTTATCCAAGAATTATAACATGTAGTTTAAATACTTCTTATTTTAATCAAACTTTTTATTAACTATCAAACGCTAGTTCTGAAACTCCAGATAAGAGGGACTCCAACCTATCCTCCACTGTCCTAGCATGGATCAGTCTTCAACATGAGTTCAGTTAACTATCCTCTCTGAATAAGGATGGGAAAAGAACACACACATAAACATTAAAACCATCATCTCTTATGACTCCTTACATCTCGCAGAACTTCAAATTAAAGTGAAACACCCCCTTACTATATAGCATGAGGCAGAAAAAAGACCAGCAGGGGTGTACTTGGTTTGTTGTTCTATAGTCTTGGCCAGGCATAGGTTTCCTCTGAATCTCCATCTGTTTTTTCGACTATACTATACTCATCTCTCTTGGTTCTCACTGTTGTTAGAACTTCTTCACATGCTCTGTCATTTGAGAATGTGAACTCAGTGTGAACTGTGGCTACTTTAAATATTTCAGTTTGGATGCCAAGTTTGGAGGAATAGTATATATTAAGACAATCAATGGCCCTCATAAATAAGTTATATTATCTGAGTCACAGATTTGAGTTTATATGCTCTGAATTTTGAATTTTCTTGTTTTTTTTTTTTCTGGTTACCTCCTATGACCAGTGCAAAAACTAAGGAAATATTGGCTGTCAATCCAAGCAGATTCAGAAAAATAAAGAAGAACTAAAAGGAGAAAAGCATCACTATTTTCTCTGCATAATATACTATGAAGAACAAGTAGGAAAATTTTGAGAACAAATAAGAATAAGAAGAAAATCATATAAGTGCATGAGTAGAAAAGAGAACCCCAATAAAATCACCTTAGAAACAATGAAAATAAGATTACCTTACTAGCATATATTTTTGAAATAAATAATTGGTGCTACTAAAAAGAAAAAAAATATCCCCTTGATGCACAAGTACAGGGCCAGTGAGTACTTTGAAAGAGAGAGGAAAGAGGAAGTCTTTAAGGGACTTGGTTTTTTAAAATTGCTCAGGGGTCCATGCCAACAATCCATGTCCTTTGAGTGGATGTTTAGTGGACAACGCAAAGACAAATACCAAAAGAAATCATCACAAACCATTTCATCAAAAGAAATAAATGGAGTTTGAAAATGTTAAGTTTATCAATGTAAAAAATATTAAGAGAGATGTGAAGAGGTTCATTACTTCTAAGAGTCAGCCCAGGCAGGAGGGAGAGGAATCTCTCTGTAGGGTTCCTGTAAATATGGGCTTTTGCTTGGACCCTCTCACTGAGTGGTTTTCGAGTTAAAGTGACAGAGGACAGCACTTAGTGCATTGGAAAGGAAAAATAATCACACAATATCCTATTAGTCTGACTAGAATGTGTTACCCACTACCTCCTCTTCTGATTTTCCTTAATTCTATATATTGCTTTCATCATGCAAATAAAATCTATCAACAGAACAGTTTCTGAGTTTTACTATGAAAATACTCTAGACCTTTCCATGTGTGAAAATATTATTGGTAATGGCAACAAGTGTCCTGAAGTTCTAAATGCTGACTTGGGATCAATTAAACTTCAAGACAGAAACAAATATCTCCTAATAAAAAGTTAAAAGGTACTTCTGGGAACCAGAAAACTGTGATGGTCTTCATTTTTATGCACTGAAAATAAAAGAAGTCTGCAAAGCAAAAATGTCCTACCACAAAGGGTGGCAAGTTTTCTAGGATATTATTTTATATTATTATGATATGAGTAAATGAACCAAAAAGGAAAAGAAGAAGACTGAATAGGAGGAAGGAATCTACAAAATACACAGTAGCTATTACTAACTAATAACTTCACATCCTACACTGTGTTCTGGCTTTGTTTTAATCTAAATGACTATACTCTTTTAACTGCATCTCAAAATTAAAGTTAAGATAATACATGTTAGGACTTAAATGGCATTATTCCTTTGTATGTATCAGTTCAGAAAAAAAAGCATAAAGGAGTTACACTTCATGGCTTTTCTTGAGAACTTATGTTTCTGATTAAAAATTTGTATAAACAGGCGAAACTACTGCTTGGATATTTCTTCTTATTATTAAATTCTTACTTTAGACCTAAAGGTAATTGCTAGGAATGTTATTAACTGGGCTAACCAGATTATCTAATTTTAGCATAATTTTTAATTGATACACATTAAATATACCAAATGGTGGGTCTTATTTGGCATATTCATGCATACATAAAAATAAAAACATAATCTGATTGATCTTATTCTACAGTACTTCTCCACCCATCTCTCTGATGCCCTTCCTCTACCTTGCTTGTCTCCCTTCAATTTTCACAGCATACCCCCACCACATTTTATTTTGGCTTTTTTTTTCTTCCTTTTGGGCTTTACCATATGAGCGTTAACATAACACTTGTCTAACTCACTTGCATCATTCAAAATTATGGACTCCAGTTCATTCTATTTCCCTGCAAATGACATAATTTCATTCTTCTTTATGACTGAATAAAGTTCCATTGTGTATATATACCACCTTTTCAGTGAGTACTTTGAAAGGGAGAGGAAAGAGGGAGTCCATTCATCTGTTAATGGAAACCTAAACTGATTCCACAACTTGTTAATTCTGAATTTTTCTGATAAATATGTATATGCATGTATTTTTCTAGTATACTGACTTTAATTCTTTTTGATAAATGCCAAAGAATGGCATAGCTGGATTATGTGCTAGTTCCATTTTAAGCTTCTTGAGGACTATTCATACTGATTTTCATAGTGACTGAACTAATTTACATTCTAACCAACAGTGAGCAAGAGGTCCTTTCCTTAGTGTTTATTTGTATTCTTGATGATTGCCATTATAACGGGAGTGTGGTGGAATATCATTGTAGATTTTTACATGCATTTCCTTGATGCCTAAAGCCATGGAACATTTTTTTTTCATGTAATTATTCATGCATACTTCTATTTCTGCAGAGTGTCTGTTCAACTAATTTGTCCACTTGTTGATTTGGTTATTTTTTAAATGCTGAGGTTTTTTTTTTTTTTAGTTCTTTGTATATTTAGGATACTGGTCTTTTGTGGAAGGAGTAGCTGGAAAAAATTTTCTCCCATACTGTTGGTGGTCTCTTCAATTTGTTGTTTCCTTTGCTGTGCAGCTTTTTAATTTTTATGCTATCTTATTTACTGATTCTCTTTTTTATTTCCTGAGCTGTAGAGGTCCTCCTCAGGAATTCTTTGCCTGCATCTATGTAAAATATCAGAAACACAGAGACAATATTCCATAATATTTTAAAATGCCACCTGACATCACAGATTCAGTGCTGCTTATATTCAAGTTTCCCTGAAAGAAGTAGTTTTTTTTTTTTTTAAAATCCTTCCACCCACTTATGCATTTCTATAGTAAGGATTAATTTATAATTTCATTGTATTCATATAAACTTTTTGGGTATTGCACTTAAATATCTGATTATGTTTTATTAAAACGGAAGATAAAATATCCTAAATTGTTTTAACATTTTGAACAAATTTGTGAGCAAATATATCCTGAAATTTGAAGCCACAGTTTTTCACAACAAAAGGACTTCAGGAACTGCACACATTTTGGGACCTCACATTGTTAGTGGTGAGAGAGACAATCCTCGTGCTATGAGAACACTGGAAGATGGGAGGCAAAGAGGCAAATGCCTAGAATCAGGGTTCCATTGTAACTCTCTGTAGGGTATGCAAAGAGGTCCTACCTTTGCTGGTGCTGAGCAAAACGATGAACACTAACACACTTGCCTGTCTAGATGGATAGATATGAAAGAAGAAAAATTAGTGGTGCTCTCTCTTATGGCAGAACAGATCACTGTAGTTAGAGCCAAATGCTTATCTTAGGAAAACCTAGGCTTATAATTGGCTGTGCTATATACTAGCTTGTTAGAGTCTGTAAACAAGTCAGGATGGCGCCTGGCATTTTGCCAGAGAAATGTTAGGGTCTGTAAACAAGTCTGGATGGTGCCTGGCAAAATGCCAGAGGGAGTGGTTTGTGAAGTAACACCAGCGAGCCATTAAGTGTGGAGATTCCTTATTGGTTGACTGATGTATCTAGTTTATGCTAATTAAGATAAGCTGTGTGGAATGTATAAATATCGCTCAGGTCCTACAATAAACGGCTCCTACTCCTGCTGTATCACCGTACACAAGTTATTCGTCACCCCCC
>NW_025999925.1:11319984-11335475 GCF_001458135.2 Marmota marmota marmota
GTCACCCCCCGGCTAGTTTGCTGCAGCCAAACTGCGGCACTAGTTAACATGACCCTAGACAAGTTTTTAAATATTTATGAGCTAGAATTTCTGCATCTGTGTAATAGAAATAAGATGCTGTCTAACTCTTGAGTTGTCTGGGTAATAAAGGTGATGATGTCCCTCAGGTGCCTACCATGATTTATCTCTCTAGGACTGTTTTCTATTATTACCATTCATTTCCAGGAAAGAATAAAATCAAGTTCCTCATTTACAAATATGAAATAAAAATGAGCAACAAAATAATTACATGATTCTTTAATTCACACTGATCAGAACCTTTGGCTGTATACATTTTACTTTTCAAAGTGCTTTTATATAGATGATATATTATTTCACTTGTTCTTTTTATTAACCCTAAGAAACAAATTGGGTAATTCTGGTCTCCTGTATGGCCCTCAGGGAAAGATTATGGAGAATATGGGTGATCTATATCCTCTTGGAACTAAGGAGAAAAGAATAATAGTGAAACAGAGAAGAAAGAAAAACCAAACAAAAAAATTCTACTTTCCTGACATGTCACTCCTGTGCAACATGAACTCATTACTTCCTAATGTGGAAATAAAATATTTTTACCCATTTTCAAAGAAATAGTTTAATTACTAACAAACAATTCTTTATAGTAAAATATTACATTTTTTGAAAATTTATGAATAATGTGATATTTTTCATAATTTTAAAATGATTTTTCTGAACAGAAGTGGGCACCTCAGAAATCTTTTAAAAACTCAGATTGTATTTTAAATAGTTTTATTTCTACTTCCCCTAAGAAGAATAGTATAATTTCATCTAACATTTTCTAAACCTCAAAGAACTAATTAATTTTAAATGAGAGAATATGCTCTTTCATTTTTATAATTTCATCAGAGTGTAACCAGAATTTATAAAACATTATTTTTGATGATCAAAAACTAACTCATACCACTAGATGTTTTTCATATAAAATTAAATCTATAATTCCATTTCACAGTTAATTTTATGAAAGGTGAACTTAAGTATTTATATGTTTTACATATTTACATTTAATCATATGACTCCAAAATTCTAAGATTCATATGATTTAAAAGTGATGTAAAAAAATGATATAATAAGTGGTTGGTAATGTAGCTCAATACTGGAGTGGTTGTCTAGCATGTGTGAGGCTCTGGGTTCAATCCTCAGCACCACATAAAAAATAAATAAATAAAATAAAGTTATTGTGTCTATCTAAAACTAAAAATAGTGATATAACAAAATACTAAGATAATTTTATTAGGACATTCAAAATTATACAAATCAAATTACACTTGACCTTTTTTAAAAAATAAACTGAACTATAGATTCTCCAATTTTGGATAACTTCTCTGTGTTCAAACCTCCAATGATTTCTCTTTCCTACCAAACTTAAACACATACATCTTCCCCTCTGGATCACCAGTTTATACAGGATCACCACAACTTATTTTTTCAGCTGCATCATTATATCATACATGCATTGATTTGTGCTCTGAATAATTCACTAAATATGTTTAACTCATATGATATTTTTTGGATGTCTACAATCTATAAATACCATGATAAATGCAGAGCAAAATAAAAAGACAAGAAAGATCTTTGTACTTGTCACAAGTAATCTAAACAGGAAAATTCACACAAACAACAATCAAAGACATAAAGCAAAATATTACCAAGTTGTCAAGTGTTATCAAAAGGTCAAGTGTAATTTGATTTGTATAATTATCAATTATACCAAAAAAGGGGAAAAATGCCTTGCCATAGATATAAAGAAAAGATATTAATGAATAGTGACTGCAGACAGGAAGCCAAGATCTAAAAACATCAAGCAGCATGACTGAAGTTTCATGCCAACATTGATTGAATGGTCATTCCAGTGGGGTAAGAGAAAATTCAGGAAGTAGAGTGTATGTCAGGATGGGGCATTGTGAAGTGTATTATCAAGTTAGAGAGAAGGGCAATTTTTTTCTTTTGCTATGGTAAGCCATCTTGAAGAACCCACTCACCTATTGTGGCAGACTGAAAACACATCTGCAATATAAGTTTCATTTTAAATTAGACTTTGCACTTAACAATCTGCACTTAATAATTGTTGTGACACTGCTGCAATCTGCTTTGGATCTGATATAAAACCTGCTATTTTGCAGACTCACTTGAGGTACAATTAATTTCAGATTCTAGTAACTGAAAACCCAAATTAACAGTGGCTTAAAATGTAAAAGAAGTTGTATCCTACCTTGTGTAAACATATGAGTAGGCAGAAGGGGCCAATATATCAGGGCTCCAGATGCCTTCTAATTTATTTCCCACTGTATGTAACCTGATGTCATGGTCCAAGATGGAAGACTGAGTTCAGGGCAGGATAGAGAGATAGATGAAGAGGGGAAAAGAGGCCTCTGATTGCTGTGTCTCAGGGAAAGTTTCCCAAACCCATCATGTGACTTTGTGTGTGTGCCTTTGGCCTCTTTGAAAATCCCATGACCATATCTATTGGAATGGGAGGTGGAAAAAAAAAAAAAAAATATATATATATATATATATATATATATTCTGCTTTACAACAGAATAAGAACTGCTTATGCAAATGTGATTCATCTGTATTATATTAAACACCAAGAGAACAGGTAATGTGGCTTATTTATCTTTGCACTATTTGTTAATTCATTTAATAAATAGTGAGCAAATAAAATTTTTCTAGGTGTTAGGATACCAAAAATTATAATAGCATATATTTTTATTAATTAAAGTTTAGTCATTGAAATTGGTAAGAATACAAAGTAACTGTGACAATTATTATGCAAGAAAATAATAAGTTAAAAGAACATATAAAGAAGGACCACATCTAGTCCAGGGTTGTGGGGGTGATTGGGGAAGGCTTCCCTGAGGAAGTAGTGTCTAGACTTCCTCAGGAAGGAATGACTGGTATATGGGAAATGCTGAATAAATATGTCATATGAATAAATGAATTTGTGAATGTAAATGGAGTTAAGGATCATTCTGGAAGATTCTTTTTCCAAGCCTGGAAAAGTTTCCTTCTTCGAGTCTGCTCAAAGAAGTCCCCTATGGCTGGAACTCATAGAGTAAAGTCTCTATATTTTCCAGAGAATAACTGTTGATTGAATTAAATCAAGTGGCTTTTTCCCTCTCTAATGTCACAGAATTAAGTAGAATGTTTTCACATAAGATGATTTGAAATGTTTTATCTATTCAAATAATCCCTATGTGGACATACAAAACCTGTTTATTGTACAAATAACTCTACAAGTAGCAACTCAACAAATGGTAGTTCACATATCACAGATTTGAAACTAAGAAAAGCATTCTAAACTATATTAGATAATGTACCCTTCTTTCACAGTTTGTGTACATCTTTCCAAATCTAGGCTAATGCACCTATGAAAGGAAAAGCTAAGATCCATTGGCAATTATATTAAAATGCCTGTCTTGTTTGTTCTTCGAGATAATCACATTTCGATTTAAGAGCTTCTTGAAAGCTGCCATTATGTTCAAATACCGGCTTAGGTTAGGATCCAGCTAGGGAAAAACTAAGATAGTCACATCTACTTCTAAAATTCAGTACTTTATCTCTTAATGGCACTAATGATAGTAATAAACTAAAGAGACCTGAGTTTAATATAGTTGTTTAAATCTGGGAAATGAAAATATAACCCACATATTATAAACACAGGGAAAAATGCTTCAAAGCTATTGAAGCATTAAGTATATAATAGAAGCAACAAATCTGAGAGTCCATTTGTGGGAAAAAAAGGAGAGCTTTATTATTTTTTCAAGAACCTGAATAATAACAAAATAAAGCAATCTATACTAACTACACCAATGTTAGGCTGAACAGCTACGATTTTAATTAAATATATCAATTCTGGGGAAAAAAGCAGCAGCAACAACATTAAAAACAAATACATGAGAAAATGTAACCAACATGTGATATAAAAATAAAATGCTCTGGAAAACAAATTAATGGAGAATGGATTCGTTTATTCATAAAGTCAAAGTTGAGTTCATTTCTTCCTGAGTCCCACACCAAGGTCCCCTCCTCCCTACCCAGGTAAGCTGTCTAAAAAAAGATTTTGGTAGAAATGAAAACAAGAGAAAACAAAATTTTATCTTGGGATTCCCATTTATTCTTTTAAATATCTCTTTCAACTCTAACTCAGGGCTGGGGTGTAGCTCAGCTGGTAGAGCATTTGTCTAGCATGAACCAGGCCCTTGGTCAATCCTCAGTAGCAAACATAAACAAACAAACAAACAAACAAAAAACCCCAACAACAACAAAATCCCCCCAAAACTCTAACTGACATTACCCAAAGTCCCTTCCACTAGGTGTAGCTATAGGACATACAGAGGCCCTTGGCAAACAAGCAGAAGCAACATTTGGCAATTGTGCAGCATTGCAGTGTTATCTACTTTTAATCCACTTACACTCTATTCAAAGTATCATACTCACTTTTCCAACTTTATACTGGACACCATTATCAGGATTTTCTTCCACTGAATAAAAAAAGTGGGCCAACTCCTTCTCCAGAGATTTATATCTGTGTTAATGATACCACCATCATTACCTGGAGCTGTGTTTAATTTTTCTTAATTTTTCTCCTTCCTCTAACACAATTTAACCAGTTGTTAATGCTGTACCCCCAAGCCCTTTACCATTTCATCTTTATTTTATTTAATAGCTGCCAATCTAATTCAAGACCTCCTTACATCTATCTACCTCTGGGCAAGTCAGGCTGGTTGGTATCTCTGCTGGTAAGCTCCCCTCTCTCTACTAAAGTTCAATTCAACATTTATTCAATGAAAATTTACTGAATTCTCCTTAGTACTAGGCATTGTGTTGGGTACTCATAATACAGACCACTAACAAGTCATTTCCTTAAACTGACAGTTAATATGCTGCTAAAATCCCATCAGTAGCCATCCCAAAACAACCTTAGTCTCAGTCTGACACTAGAGACTAGCATACAGTCCCCCCCAAAAGTGTTTTCACACTTTTGCAGATGTTTCCTTTTCCAGGGTTCTTCCTCCTCTTGCCCCTACCTATGCCCAGCTTTTCAGTATAGTAAAGCTTGTCCTTGATGGTCCTGGAGCTTTCTTCCCTCTTCCTTGTAACTTGTTCATCCTGTTCTCTGCCTGGAATAATTTCTTCCTTAATGCCATTCTTAAAGATGCTGAATATGCTAAACTCACCTTTAATAATTAAAATGTAAATGACTTTTCAGTGTTTTCATTATAGTCTGATCACATGGAAAATAGCAACTTCTCCTTTAAAGACTCCTAAGACACAACAGAATTTAGCAATGAAACATTCAAAGCCTAGTCTTTAATGGGGATGTAGATACTTTTACAATCCTTTTGCTATTTATTTATGACTTAATTATTGAAGGCCTTGTGTTACAGACAAAAACCTTTTAGAAACAATTAAACATTGCCATTTTCACTTTTTGGAGGAATATGAATTTCTACCTAAGGATGACACAAATATAGGCAGGTAAATAACAAAATAGCACCAAGACAGCTCAGAAAGGTAGGTCTTGGATTTGTGATGTCTTGATGTCATTCACTCCCTTGAAATGTTTCACACTGCGAGATGTTGAGGCAAACACCTATAATCCCAGGGACTCTGGAGGTTGAGGCAGGAGAATCACAAAGCCAGCATCAGCAACTTAGAGTGGCCCTAAGCAATTTAGCAAGACCTTGTCTCAAAATAAAAGAGAAAAAGGGCTGAGAATGTGACTGGGTGGTTAAGCACCAGTTGCCGGTACATAGAAAATAATAAATAAATGAATAAATAAATAAATCTTCATACTGATATCTCATTTTGAAGAGCAATATGCTATTCTTCAATATCTTAGTTTATTTAATTAAATTTGATTTAATAATAAAAGAGAGACCCTCCAAGGTAAAGTGTGTCTCTTTTGCTAGATTGTAGCTTTATCAAGGCTGTGATTATCACATTTTCTTATCAGGATCACTAACCTGATAAATTTCTTTGAGGTTTCAGCTTCACAGGTAATGAATGCCCAGAGTTACCACTCTTGACATACTAATTCGGAAACTCTGAGGATAAGGACCATGTTTTAAAAGCTCCTCAAGTAATTTTAATGTAAAGTTTAAGAACCATTGCTCCAGGCTAGAAGTGAACTACTTGTTTATGAACATGTATATATTTTATAGGATCGGATAGTTACTTTTACAAATTTTAAGAAAATTCAAGTCTCTTGCACACCCATTATATGCTAGCGTACAGTCCCCCCCAAAAGTATACGGGAACTACCAAAAGCTGTCAAAGAAAGGACATTGCAGAAGTTATGAATAGGGTAGAGATGGTCTCTCAGAACAGCTGCTGGAGTTGGAATCACAGCTGTGTAAAATAAATACCAGTTTAGTAAACTTAGCCAACTTATCTTTATATGCCTGGATTTCCAAATCTGAATTATGGGGATAAGAATGATAGTGATTCTATGTAATTTCAGTCAAAACAGCTGAATTGGTACATAGTGCTAAGCACTAGGGGTTAGGTCATAAAGCTAACATGCAATACGGTAGGCAACAAAGCTAATTTCTAAGCTAAGTATAGGAAAATATATGTCTTTTTTGACAATTAAATCTAACTATACTCGTTAGTTTTAAAAAACAGCATACTCCTACAGATAGAAATAGTTTCAAATTAATTGCTGCCTCAAGAAAATAAAGCTTTCAGAATCAGGCCAGGTGGCTTGGTACTGGGTCACATTTTCAACACAAGGAGGTTTTCAGGGAGGCATTGGGGCAGAACAAATTAGTTCAGTGTCTACTGTGGAAATAAGGAATTCCTTCAGCCCAATCCAAATAGTAATCCCACTAGTTCCCAGAAGATAAACATGAAGAGACAATCAAACCTTTAGTTCAGACTGGCACTTTTCTCCTGCTTCTCAGCATTTCTCACCTCCAGGGACTTGAGGACAGGCTGTCAGTAAATCTACTGTATTACTGCAGGAGACACTATGCAGCTCTAATTGTTGCATTAGAGGCAGTGAGTGGGTGACTCTAATTCATTAGCCATGTCTCCCATAGGCAGGTCTCATAAGCAGATTTAATGCCTTAGGTTGAAGCTGGATTCAGAGTCACAGGGGAATACAGAAGAGTGCACTTAGATATATAGAAGAGTTGCAATAAGAAACACTGAATGATAACAGGAACTCAGAGTGCAATCTTTATTCCTGAGTGCCAGAAATGGGGCTATATAGCCCAGAGGTTGCATAGCTGGTCCATGTAAAGAGACATGCAGAGGGAAACAGAGGAAATTTGCCATGAATACAGACAAGGTACATTGGAAATCCAGATTTTTTGGATTAAATTTTGGAATTTTTTTTGGGGGGGGGGAGTAAAAAAAGAGAGTTGCTATATTCAGTTAATCTTTTTTTTCCCATTTCACTCCAACAGTATCATAAAAAAATAACTTGTAATATTCATGAAACAATGGAAACTAACTGAAACACAGGCATCTAAAACTCCAACCTTTGTAAATACAAGTCAATTTAGAAAAGCTTTTCTCATAGATAAAGTATATAGCAATAATAATGAAAGAGTGTTTTATCTAAGCATAGTTTAGTGAATTATCAAAGATTTTAGTAGAGGCAAAATATCGTGTTAAAGTAAGTCCTTGTAAATCTGTGTTCTGCATTTTATGAGTGATAATAATAACATACGATTTGTTTGTCTTTGACATTTTTGCAAGAGTAAAATTTCACTGAAAAGATACTATCATTTAAAAATATTAACTTTTTTTTCTTGCCTTTTTTTTTGAGGTACAGAGAATTGAACCCAGGGGTGCTTTACCACTGAGCTTCATCACCATTTCCATTTATTTTTATATATTTTTTTTCCAAATTTTGGACAAGATATAAGTTGCTGAAGTTGGCCTTGAAATTGTGATCTTCTTGCCTCAGTCTCCTGAGTCCCTGAGGTTATAGGCTTGCACATACCAGACTAAAAAATTTTGAATTAAGTTCATTTTAGAGGGAGAAGATACATTTATATTAACAATAGTACCGTCCAAGGTTTCTAAACTCTTAGAAGCTAAAATAGAAAATTTTAATAACATTTTAGGAATGAAACAAAATGGATAGGAGAAGGTGAACAGTGTGATGTCTTGTACACAGTCTGTGAATAGCAGAAGTCTTGACAAGCATTTTACCAATATTACACATTCCTTTCTAAGGTTACTTGTAAGAGTGTCTTGTAGTGATTAGGAGTCAAATGCAGGCCACTGGGATTTATAGAAGTGTGGTTCCTCTGTCCCTAGACAGGTGAGACATTCCCTATACACAGATCATTGTACAACGTGTGGTATCAATAAATGTATACCAGCTGAACACAGAGTGTCTGAATTCTTTGGCATTCAACTACTCAATACAGTATGATCGCCATGTGAAAACAATCACCATCTTTTCCCTTTTCCTTTGTATCACATTCCTTATTCTCTTATTAGTCAATTACATCTATCCAACATAGTTTTTATACAAGGTGCTATTGTAATGAATTTAAATCAGGTTTAATCCTTACTATTAGTTGATTACAGGATAGGAGGCAAGGAAAAGGAAAACAATGACTGTGAAGATATTTTAACTGCTATGATGGAAATATATAATTGACAGAGTGAGAAAATAAGAATGTAGGCACTTCTATCTGTGGAGATAAGAGACAGGAATTGCTTCCTACAGAAGGCAATAATGGGATGAACCCAGAGAAGATTAGCAGATGATCAGTACAGGAACCATGTGGTGCATGTGCCCAAGCACAGCAGGATAATAAGTCACATGAATTTGAGGAACAGCAAGAAATCCAGGTGAGTGAGGCCTCTGGTGCTGCAAGTCAGGAAGGAGGCAGCTTAGAGCAGAGGAAAGATTCCAGGGGCAGCTCCTTTTCTACTAAAGCACAATTGCCATGCGGGTAATCATGCCCTGTAGCTCAAGGAATCTTGAGTTAAGATTCAAAACACATCTTTGAAGGCTGATAAACAGGCAATATGAACTAGGATGGCATAACTGTGGTATATGACTAGAAAATTCAAGAGCAAATACATTATTTTTCAGTATAGAGACATCAAGTCATTTTTAATGCAAATGCTTTTTAATTAAACAAAAATGTTTGTTTTTAAAATGCATGACTATGGATGAAAATTCATTTCTAATAAAAAAAACTTAAATGAAAATGGCAAATTTCCATTCAGAATCACAGTTTTTATAAAAAAGATCATTAGAAGTAGCAATATATTAAAGTCTAGATAAATTAGCCTTAGAGAGGTATTTATTATAACAGGACTACATCTGGAAAAGTAGTTTGTATTCAGGAAAAAAAGAATACATTCTAAAATGTTTTTCAATTGAATGAGAAGATAGTATAGATGGATTAAATGCTATGTGATCCTGGTTCTAGAACTAGAAAACAGCCAGAAAAATGAAAAAAAAAACTTTAATTCTGGACTTTACAAAAATTATTATTTGTGTACCTTGAGGAGCCCCAGGTATCTTTAAAAACCGAAAATTTTTCACACACATGTACAAACTTTTAAAATGAAACAGATGATTAGTCTATTTTTTGGTAGCATTCTCAATCTCACTCTGAATGCTTAAAAAAAAACCAAATTATTATTTGTTAAATAACAACAAATTATTAAGTATTATTTTGATAAAAATGTAAAAGTCAAATGATTTTGCTTTTGACTATTTTAAATTTTGTAACAAAGAAGAATCCAAGAGTCATTTAGGAACTTTAACTAACTCAAAACTAACCATAAAACTTTCTTGTGAATTGCTGCCAAACCTGAATGCACTTCTGATAAAGATACATAGCTTGGGGATATCTCTCCCTGGTTTAGAGACTTCATTGAGCAGCCTATTTTCCACTGCTCTTCCTTATTTTACTTCACTGTTCTTTCCTCTCTGCTTCCTACGTAGTTATTGGTATTTGTGGTTGGAACAACAAAGTGCCCAGATCACCAAGCAGAGTGCTTTTTACTTTGTTTATCTTTTTACTCTAACTCAGGCAGTACAAATCCAAATGTAGTACAAAATCCACTGAGACAGGTTTTTACAGTGTAGTCTGAGGATGACCTGGAGGAGATCTGGGGAGCAATCCAGAAATTTCTATTTTTATCAAGTGACCTATGATTTCTGTGCACATTAAATTTTAAGACTTAGCTATCTTTTCCCCTCACAAACTCTGTGGTTTATAGAAAAGGGACATATTAAGAGCATAGCCACATTTTCTTAAAAAAAAATTGAGAAATAATTTAAAACAGATCATTCAAACACTATTTTTCCAGTGATAAAATACTACCAACAAAACTAATAGTAAATTAACTTTCAAATTAAAGTTTGATATGTATTACACTATATTATACCTATCAAATATATCAGCATGCAATCATCTAGCTATGTAATATTATAATGGAAATTTTGCTCTTTGTATTCCATAAATATTATGTTACTCTAACTTTAAATTTAATAAAGTTTCCACTAAAATATTATGATTCAAATGGAATAGTTAGCAGACCATGTAAGACAAAGCCAAACATTCTTTATGGTTATTTTTGCCGTGTTCATTTTTCTGTTTCCTACATTCAGCATATCTGAAGGCACTATTTATTTTTCCTAGTGACTAGTAGAGGGTAGAGAAAAGAATACACATTCATTTGGTAAAATTTTGTAAAATGTATGAAGAAATGGATGGCTAGGTAGTCAATGCATATGCAACCAAAATCACCTTAGAGATTAAAAAGAAATAACGTTTTAAAATTGCTACATATTGTTATAAAAGAAAAACCTCACTATTAGAAAATAGATAATAGTCATCTTAGCTAACTGTACTTAGCAAAACACCCAAAAGTTTTCAGTAATCTTTGTATTTTTCATATGAGATAATTCAAGATATATTTATGTCATTGGGTAAGGTTGATATTTCAAATCCCTGGGTCAGAAATAGACATTTACATTCTAAAAAGCTAATGAACTAATGTTTAATGTGGTCATTATTTAGTAGTTGGAAATAAATCTCAGGGAGAAAATAAAGTTCAGAAAAACTTTGAAAAAGAAAAAAGAAGTTTTGCATGACTGCATTTTCTCTACCAACTCTTTACACACAGAAACAACTTTGAGCATTACTATCAATAATCATATGTTGAGCATGTAAATTTAAAGTGGTAATTTCAATTTTCATTTTATCAACACAAAGAAGAAAATAAAACTGAATACTGCTTATTTAATCAGTGTCAAACACCTGAAAGATTATAGGAATACTATGTTCATTACAAGTGAGTTTATATGAAGTTTGCAAATGTTTCATTTGAAAAACTAAATAGAGATAGAAGATTTAAGTGATAAGAGAAATTAATGATGAATGCTCCAATACTGAAAGTTTGGTACATGATTAGAATTCTGAATCTTTGAAATATGATTTTTCTTTAAAAAAATTGATAAAGTTTTTCTTTTTAGGAAAATAACTTGGAAAATAAAAATTATTATTAAAGAATACAATAAAAACAATATTCCTTGAACATATCACTAAATAGTGATTGAGTAGCAATGACAAATTTTTAGTTTTTCATCCCACTCTATGTGTAATTTCTTCCTCTAATAAAATGTTTACATTTATTTTACTATTTTTCCTCTAAGAGTTCATTATCATCTTCAGAGAAAAAGCAAAATTATCATCATTGTTATCATCTTTGCCATCAACTCACAGCCCTTAAAAGGAAGTTTTTGTTTGTTTACAATAATAAATTAAATTAAGTTAAACTACTTTTAGATTAAATGTCTCTGAGATGATCATTGTCTTATTTTCTTGAAATTATTTCCATATATTGTTTCTGGAAGAAAGAAGACAATTCCATACCTTGAAAGTCAGAATGATGTACTGTGTTATTGAACAATAAACCAAGGTGAGATAAAGTGAAAAATAAGGACATAAAATGTAAATTTTTTTATAATTCTGTCATAAGTGTGATTCTGCAAATGCAGTTTAGAACTATCAACTAGATTCACTAGAAGTGTCTCTGGAATGATTATTTATTCTTTATCTCTTTTAATGCTGAATTGGGTTTTCATTAGCCTATAATCAAAACTATATATGGTTGGTGATTTAGCTCAGTGGTAGAGTGCTTGCCTAGACTAGGCAAGGTCTTTAGCATGTGTAAGTTTCATTCCCAGCACCCTACCTCCCCAAAAAAAGAAAAGAAAAATAAAAAGAAAAAGTAACAACAACAACAAAAAACTGTAAATGTGCCATTTTCTATATCTGGAATTCTCTTTGCACACATGGGTATAGATTGAAAAAGTCAGGTGCAATATAGGAAGAAACTTCTGAAATGCATGCAAAAAAATTCATAAAGAACTTTAAGTAACTCTACATAGCTGTTTATATAAAATAATTTTATATATAAGGACACATACACATACTCATATACATATATTGAACTATAAGCATTCCCAAGAAACTTCAACAAAAGAAGTTTATGAAGGAGATCTTGGTGCAGTTCCTAAAGTTTAGAAGTCTTGTTATTTGGTCAGAAATCAATTTTCCTTTCTATTAAAACAAACTGTAAAGCAAACTTCATGTTTTTTGCACTATTTATGTCACATCAGGGACTTCCATGTTTCTCAGACTCAAAATACGTAGTAGACAGAGAAACAGATCAGCCACCTAAACTAATCAAAACTCTGTAGCAGCTCCCCACTCCAGTGAAACAAAGCCAAAACCTTTTAGAATGATCCTGTGACAGAGCCAACTCACACTAAATTTGAACAAATCCCTCTAGCAACCTTTAGTTGTCATGAATTTCTACATGCTGCTCCCTAGATGCTCATGTAGGCCTTTGATCATGCTCTTTCCTGGGCATCTAATCTCTATTGAAAACACTTCCAAGGCCTTCCTCAAAAGCTGTCTTCCCCATGTAGCTTTATAAAGATAATTAATTACTTCTTCCTCTGACCTCACATATATTGGATTTTTCTTCCCTTCAGCACATATCAATAACTAGTTAGACAGTTATAAAAAGAGGGTGCTGAGGTATTATGATAGCCTATATTTTATATTTTTACATGTGGAGACACTTCTTAGAAACAGAGAAGAAAAAAAGACTTTTTAAAAAAAAAATTCTTGTAGTTTAAGGTGCTGTTAATATAGTGTGGATGAGAAAGCATCCGTCTTAAATATGACATAAGATAGTGCACTTATACCCAAGACTTCTAATACTGAATCCCCTGAATACACTTTCAAGTGGAACATGTACTTTTCCTTCATTTTTAGAGTCTGTAACCAATTTATGCCCTTAATTATATCACCCTTTCCTCTGACTATTAGGAAGAGTCATGGTGAATTCCTTCTTGTTTGCTCTGAACAGTGACCCAGGTCATTTGGACAATCACTGCCTCCCACACCATTGTTACCTGAATCCATGGCCATCTGTCATTTTCTGCAGCTGTCCAGGCATTTATAAGTCCCTTCTTATTTAGACGTGCATAGTAAGGATACCACTTCTGGAGACCAAAAAGAGCTCTGTGGGTGGATGAAGCTGTGATTTGCTGATTTGATATGATGCCACCTTCAATTCCCAATGGGCCTGAGCATTCTGGGAACAAATCAGAAAAAATAAATGAAAATGTATTAGAAATAATACATATGCAAAACATGGTTATGATTTGATAGGAAATATTTGAAAAGTAATTTTAATTTGTACATCCATGACATTTAAGTCCCAGTGGACTGATCTATATTGATTCCTACATTAGGGAAATAATTCTTGCCTCTCTTGAAGCTTTTTTTCCCTATGTTTTGGAAGTGGCCTCTAAATAGGCACTTTCTTTCTATATTTCTATTCTGCTTGATGTACTGTTATCTTTTTGGTTGTTGATCACGTCAACAAAAGCATAATCCTCTTAAAAGACGTATCTCTTATCAATTATAAAAATAAAAAATGTAAGAGCCCCATCTCATATTTTATATTCTCAGAGATTCATGTGCCTCATAAATCATAAGCCCTCAGCAAATATCTGTGCATCTATTACTTCCTGACCAGCATACAGCTGAGTTTTGGGTCAAAATGACTTTCGTACTAATAGCATATTTTCACTATTATAAGCCATTGACCTGAAATTTTACAACTATTCCAAGTTATGCTTTCACAAAAAGGCATTGTGTAAATTTATCAGTGTTTTGAAATATTTATGTTACCTATGATATATAATAAATTATAGAAGTACATAGAAAAAGTATTTTATAATGAGAGAAGATGATACTGTAATATAAATGACAGTGTGTGTACTCATCAATAAATGAAGATGCTAAAATATTTATTTTTCCAATATATTTAGTTCAAAATTCACAACTCTATGTGAAAGTATCTGCATTTACAACTTAAATTGTAAAATTTTTTCTATAAATTTCTGCCTTGGAAATTTGTGAAAATTTCCTAATAAAAATTGACAACACTATAATTAAATAATAATAGATACAAATGATATTTTTGATGATATCAGATGTGTTTAATTCCTAAAATTAGAAGTGGAAGTAAATTCACCTAAAAATCATATGTATATATTATATACAGTTGTATATATTATGAATGTTGGATTTCTTAATCATTTTAGAAAATTTCACTAATTTTAAATTTAATTTTAAAACTTCATTGTAAGATTATAATATAACTAAACTAATACCTGATTTTCTTAATTTTACCAACATTTTATACCTTATATTCAAAATTTTTCCATATTAGATTTGAATAATAAATATGAGAATCTTACTATAGAAAATCTATGACAATGTTTTTGGAATTCCTGAAAATATAAAAAGAATGCATTGCTATCATTATCAGCATATGGGTATCAACTGGATGGGTGATTGCTACCAGCACACATTAATTACTACCAAAGCCCAACATTATTCAGTAATTCAATGTTTGCGATTAGATTGAGTTTGAAACTATAAAATGAAGAATTCCCATGTTGGATTATAATATTTTTAGAAGTAGGAAATATTTCTCATTGATAACCATATTTTCATTGCTATATGCTTCCTTTTCCATTCCATGTTTAATAGTAAGAAGCTTTAAGCACATTATCAACATTTCTCTGGAGCCTTTGACACCTTTAAATGTTTTCTTTTTTTTTCTTAAATTTTTTTATTGTTGGTTGTTCAAAACATTACATAGTTCTTGATATATCATATTTCACACTTTGATTCAAGTGGGTTCTGAACTCCCATTTTTACCCCGTATACAAATTGCAGAATCACATCAGTTACACATCCATTAATTTACATATTGCCATACTAGTGTCTGTTGTATTCTGCTGCCTTTCCTATCCTCTACTATCCCCCCTCCCCTCCCCTCCCCTCCCCTCTTCTCTCTCTACCCCCTCTACTGTCATTCATTTCTCCCCCTTGTATTATTTTCCCCTTTT
>NW_025999925.1:11336359-11441340 GCF_001458135.2 Marmota marmota marmota
ATGCGCTATCCTTCCTCCATTGCATGCTTTTAGCCCCTTTATCAAATATAAGATAGTTGTAGTTTTGTGGAGGTTTCTGTGTCCTCTATTCTGTACCATTGGTCCATCCGCCTGTTTTGGTACCAGTACCATGCTGTTTTTGTTACTGTTGCTCTGTAATATAGTTTGAAGTCTGGTATCACTATACCGCCTGATTCACACTTCCTGCTTAGCATTGTTTTTGCTATTCTGGGTCTTTTATTTTTCCATATGAATTTCATGATTGCTTTCTCTATTTCTACAAGAAATGCCGTTGGGATTTTGATTGGCAATGTTTTCTTTTTTTTTAAGAAAAGGATGGAAGCATGTGGATAAGTAATCATCACATTCAGTCTGCATTAATGAAGATGATTAATATAGTAAACATTGTATCTTTTGAAATTGACAAGAAATAATGTATATGCTCTATCTAGATAATAAAGTCTGTTTCAAAAGACTTTAAAACATGTACTTAGAACTTTTCAATACTTTACACAGTACTCTCTTATCATTTTGAAGTCATTAAGAAGTCATTCATTTTCAGAATTGTACTATTAGCTTCAGATAATACTCTAATTTTCACATTTCAAAATACTTAACACTAAATTCTCAAATATTGATTCGTCAGATTCTTGTTCTGCTTCAAGATCTTTATAGACTTCATAAAAGCCCTAAGAAACTTTCATGATGACACTCAGTCTGATTTTAAAAACTGTAGGAGACTGACCTTTTAAGAATATTGCCATTAAAGGAGTCTCAAGGATCCTTGTCCTTGCTTTGTGCAATGTTTGGATAGAAAAATGTAGCAGGCAGGGAGGTCATTTATCGTGGGCCATTTATTTTAGGTCACTAAATAGACTGGCAGAGCTGCAGAGTCAGGCTTGATCAATTAAACTGCTTGATAGCCTTAGGAAGAACTCAGTGCCATCAGGCAGTGTGCATCTGAAGACCTCCTACTGAACTGGACATCTTCACTGAATTTGCAGCCAGTTGATAAGAAAAAGTAGATCTCAAACCACATTATTCAGCAAGTCTACTTTGTCAATTCTCTTAACCTATCACCTACCTTTTATTATCTAACACATCAGCAAACCTACTCGCTGTGGGCTGTAGCATTATCATAGAATCCAAACACAAAGAAGTGAGTTTTACAAATTTGCAAGGTTTGTCTGCCACATAAGGCTCCTCATCTTTATAATAATCTCAATCATGAACATTCATTGATTTTTAAAAACATTTAAAGGGCTGGGATTGTGGCTCAGTGGTAGAGCGCTTGCCTAGAATGTGGGAGGCACTGGGATCGATTCTCAGCACCACATAAAAATAAATAAATAAAATAAAGGTACTGTGTCCAACTACAACAAAAAGAAATTAAAAAAAATTTGAAACATATACACTGACATGTTTTATTGATCTAGAGCTTTAACAGTGTATCACGTATTGTCCCATGAGGTTTCTCACTTCTTGTTAAAGTTACAAGCACTAATGTCCCCAGTCCTGCATTCCATATTGTAGTTGTTTTCCTTCAAACAAGCTATAACAATTCTACCTACATACTCTATCACCCACATACAGTCATAAAAGCCCACCACAGAAAACACCACTGTGGCCGAGATTCTTGAATAAAGCCTGAGTCTGATGTATCAACTTCCTTATTGGCTAATGATCCTTGATTATTTACTTTTTAACAATCTGGGTTATTTTTTTTTTTAGAGAGAGAGAGAGAGAGAGAGAGAGAGAGAGAATTTTAATATTTATTTTTTAGTTTTCAGCAGACACAACATCTTTGTTTGTATGTGGTGCGGAGGATGGAACCCGTGCTGCACGCATGCCAGGCAAGCGCGCTACCGCTTGAGCCACATCTCCAGCCCCAATCTGGTTTATAATAACACTTAATTCACCATTTGTGAGGAGGATAAAGATAAACTGGTTTTCCTTTGTAACTATAAATTACTTAAAAACAAGGAATATGGCCCTGTAAGTTCATTTTAAAGGACTTCAATTGAGGTGTTCCTGGCATTTTAGCCATTTCAGAGCAACACTGGGTTTATTTTACTGCTAAATCCTCATAGGCACAGTTTCTAGTCCACAGAAAGAGCTCAATAAATATGTGATGAGCCTTGTTTTTGAGGCTTTTCTTTCTTTCTTTTTTGGTAAGCAGTAAACTAATGTGCAAATTAAGCTTTATATTTACTTTACATTGGAAAGTTGTCACAACAGCAGCTTTTCTTCACTAATCATGTGGACCACAATCAACTGGATGTCATCATAATAAAAGGTTCAAAATCTAATTTCCTTTTTGCCTGTGCTATCCACTTCCCCAGCGTCCTATTAAACCTAACAGTTATACAAACCAATGAAGGAGTTGCAATTCAGAGTGCGAATGATTATATATCTAATAAGTCACTTTAAACAATCAACAATAAGATGCTTAAAAAGAAATAACATGGAATTATTCTTTGCCATTACTATCAATAAGTGAAGGAAGGGATATGAACAAATGATTAATGACATAATTAATATCAAATGAGAACTCTGAAGTTTGAAAAGAGCATCCACATGAGTTTCTCACACATCTTCAAAATAATACTTTCAGGAAAAAAAGGTTATCAACCCTATTTCATAAATGAGGACACTTGTGGGGAGGTAAGTTAACAATGTCAAAGATAAGCCTGCAATTCAGATGAAGTGTTCATGATTCTTCAATGGTCGACTCTGATATAAGTCTGCTGTTACTATATTTGGGGGAATCTCCTACTACCCGAAGAGGGTGGGAGAATTAATATGGAGGGAATATGAAGAATATCATGAATGGCATTCAGGATATACAAAGCATTCACAGATTGGGATGTATTAAAACTGTCACAAAAGTAAATATGGAGGATCTATGGTGTTCTACACCCCTTGAGATGTTAAAAATTCACCTGAGACCATTATTGGCCTATGTATTGCCAATTAAAGTGTGAGTTACTATTTTGAACTCTTTTTATGTGCCCAACCATCCATCAGTTTATTCATTCATCCATCTTCCATTCATGTAATTCAGTTTTAAAAATACATATTTATTGAAAGTCTGCTATATAATAGGCACTTTCTAGGCAGTGGTGATACCAAGGGATAAATAAGACAGAAGTGTCTTTGTTGGCAAGGAATTCGTATTTTAGTTGGGAGACAAATTAAAAATACTTAAATAAACAAGAAAAGACCATTAAGTGGTAAGTACTATGAAGGGGGAAAAAAAGAATTTCAAGGAAGGTGTGTCAAGCAGTCATTGATGGCTTTCTTGAGAGGTGACATTAAATCTGATCTCTGAGTGGGATGTGAAAGCTGCCTACTATGCTACATTTATAGTATTGATTTCCCCAAAGCACTTTCAGTTCAGTAGGGAAGACACACAGAACAATAACTTTTTTTTTAAATATGATAGAGCCAATGATTGTGGATTGGTAGATGCACAGAGATCAATGTGAGAATGGAATGAAAATCAAGTCTCAGGTTCATGGAAAACAAAATTTCAAAAAAGAACGGGGACTAGCAGAGTAGAGAAGAAACATAAAACAGATACAAGTGGGAAACAAACTGGTATAATGGGGGTAGAGGTAGTTCAGTGTCACTAGACCAACATGGTTCTACAGTGGAAGTTCAGAAACAGTGTGAACAAGTAGAGATAGTTTAGATGATTTTGCTGAAGAGATTGTTGATATCACTTAATTCTGTCACTTATGGAGAGTTTTTGAAAGATTGTAATGATGGCCACATTACCATTTATTATAGATCATACCCACTGTACCATGAAAGGGAGAATTAAAAGGGAATAAATTATCACCCAAAACACATAGAAATAGCAGTTGTCTAAGTAAAAAAAATGATGTGAGTATAAAAGAAGAGTAAGAGTTAAAAAAAATATTTAGGAAGTAAGAATAGGCAGTCCTAGTAATGATTAGTTGTAGGGTAGAGGAAGGAAATGAAGTATGAGCTTCAAAAACTGCAGGCAGCTCAGAGAATGCGCCCTTTAATCGACATTGGTCAATTGGTGTGTTTAACAAATAATAGCAGTGAACCTAATTCCTCCCTTAAAAATCTGTCAAGAGTCATTCTAATTGCTGGTTTGAACGTTGTTCCATGAGTTTGTGATAACCACTACCCTGGGCCTGACAGGCTCTATCAACCAGGTTTCAGGGACAGGACTGAAAAGTGAAAATTGTTTCTGCTCTCAAGCTGCCCTCAGTATGTTCCTGACCTGCAACTTCTATTGCTCCATAAGATGGGAACCCCTTTGCAGGGAGGAATTATATTCCTCATTATCTCTAACATCAAACTTCAATTTTAGAAGGCTTTTAGAAAGTATCTGTAGAAGGAATTAATTTAAAAAATACAAATGTAAGCAAACAGTACAGATTACAGGGGACATCATAACATTTTATATAATTCATTTTAAATTTTTAAAAAAATCATTTTTCATCTGTACTCTCTAAAGAGTGCAAGGATACAGAGGACTTCTATGGAAATTGTGCTGAAAAAGGGGAAGTGCATTTTTTTACTAATGAAAAACAATGAGACTGAGAGTGGAGTGGATCTATTTTTCAACTACCTGCCACATGGCATTACCAGGTATTTCTGAAATACCTCTTCTTTACTCCCACAGTGGACATAGTGGTAATCTGATCAGTGCTGAGTCCAACAGTGGAAGGCAGTAGTAGAATAGAGTGGGAGAACATGACAGTTCTATATTTGTTGGCTGTGAGATCATGTTTATGCTCCTTCGGTATTGGGCTTGTTTCTGTCAGGTATGACAATAATACTAAATTAATGAGTCCATTTAACATTGATTAGCAGAGGCTTTAGGCATCATTTACAGAGTCACTTAACAAAACTGCATTATCTGAATTGTCTGGGTGGACTGGAAATGCCTTCTGACCTGAGACCTGCTGTTCAGACTAACACTGAATGAACAATGTCACCTGGCAGGTTGGGCTGGAGCAGCTGGGCCAGCTGGTGCCAAGCCCCAAGTGCCCTCCTCAAAGCAACTTTGCATGTGAATAAATTAGCTTCAGAGTGAAGTCTTTCCCACTCTGCAAACTCATTCTTTGGAGTGTGGCAAAGAATAGTGTCTGCATTTTATTGATCTTGCAGCTGACAAGTAAGCAGCGCCACAAGATGCCTCACATCTTGCTCCTGAGTGTGCTGATTAAGCCTCTCAAATGAGTAAGATGCATGGCTGAATCTGTAACAGGAATCCACTGCTTTCATTTGCTCTATCTCAGTATCCAGACATCTTCAGAATGAAAGGATTTCAAATTAAAGCCATGTCAGAAACAAATCTCCTTTAAACATCTCCAGTCCTCCCTTTCTCTGAGCATCTCATCTTCTTAGGGGAGTGAGTCCTCTGCTGGTGTTTAGCATAGCGTGATAATTGTGCTGAACATGAAGATTGGTGAATGAATTACTGATGACCTCCGATACTGCAGAAATTAATGCTGATTCAAATGTAAGCTTCCCTCTGTGTTGTCTAGACCATGCCTTGGCTTCATTTTCCTAATGTTTGTTTTATGTGAGAGCAGTCTTCAGATCAAGTTTTACATTGGTAAGGGAGGATCAAGGCCACTACCTCTCACACTGTTCCCATAAAAGGAGTCCTGAAGATTTTTTTCTCACCTAAATCGTCATGCATTTGATCTGATTTCTCTCTAGGCAATTGTTTTTCTAGTGTGAAGAAGTTGGGATGGAATGATGACAGGAATTTTAAAAAAGTTTCAGAAAGGTTGATCTCAGGGAAAGGACCTGAATGTTCCAGTGTAACTGGAATGGAGAGATGGTAAAGGAGGCTCTGGGATATAGAATGCAAATGTGAAGGTGAAGGCACACACAGCCTTCCCAGTTCCCACTCATTTACACATTTCTACAGAGCATCCTCTTAGGTGTCAGCCTTTGGTCATAGCATTGAGCATGATCTCCCTAAAAGAACCTGGAGTAGAAATCTTAGATATTTGTTTCCCTCCATCCTGGAGACTACTTCTTTGTACCAGGGTATAAATTCAACACAGAGCCATAGCCACCTTGCTTAGGGAAAACCAGCAATTGAAAAATTTTCAATGTTGTTCCAAAACGTCCATTAAGCTTATTTGGATTGCACATAAAATGTATATGCACCTTAGGAAAAAAAAAAAACTCTATTTATTTCTATCAAATGGGCTTCTCAGTTTAGATAAATGCTAATTTTCTTCATAAACATGAAGGCTTTTTTTTCTGTAATGTGTGGCCAGGAAAGCATTTCTGCCATTCTGTTGGAAATTGTGTTCTACTAATTTTCCATATTGGAAGTCTCAGAAGGTGTCCAGGTTAAAAAAATGAGAAACAACTACTTGTGCATATTTTGTTTTCTGTTAGATGACAAACTTCTTGAAGTTATTCCCTTTGCATCATTTGTTTCCAGAGCACTTAGAACAGTGTTCTACAAACTAGCAGTTTTCAGTATTATAGGTTAAGGTAGATTAAAACAAATTACAGTATTTCGGAGTTACTTCTCTTCCTTATTTGAAACTGAATTAATCTTTTGAATATAAATATTATCACGCTAAGGATTTATCATACTTAAAAAAATCTTTTTTGGTATGCTGAAATACTTATAAATATGAGTCAATTCTTAGAGGTAGAGGAAATATCATGATTAGAATGAAAACTGCATTTATAATGTTACTAATTCAATTATCAGCAATCTAGCTACTTTCCTATAAAATGTGGTTATGCTTTTCTTCACACTTTGTTATCTCAATTCAATTATGATACATTATCAGTTTAAATTAATTGATTTGAATTCAGGAAAAGTTAAATCTATGAATAAGCTAAATTACAATAGGAAATCATCCACTATTATTTCCCCAAGCTGACTTATAAGAATATTGCTGCAGAATATCAATGTTATTTAAGTAGTAGGGCCTATGCATTCTAGTGTTCGAAGGCCATAATTCTTATTGAGATAATTCACAAAAGTCAACACAATCTAATAAGATTATCATTCTACCACAGTGAACAGTGCTCCTGGAGGACAAGAGAAGAGAGTGTTTTAGTTTGCTTAAGATGCATTTTTTTTTTTTTTTCAAAACAGAAGAGCATATGGGGTTTTCAAGTGCTAAGTGCACTTTTGCAGCCAGGCAAGATTTCAGTAACTTGTACTCAGGATTCCACTTAAACTGCACATCCATCTTCTACCAACTATGAAGATAACAACATGGTTTGATGAAACATTTGTCTGTATAGTCAAAAGCCTGCAATTCAAAACCAGTAGCTGTATATCTATTCTTGCTTTCTGACAAAACAGGAAAGAGCTAAAAAAGGGTTTCATGCCAAGGTAAAATGCTAAAGAAGGGATTCAGTTGCTTGAAGAAGCATGAACTGAATACCAAATGTAAATATTCAAGCATTGCTATGCAGAAGACTCCTTTTTGTGCTTTTAAGTTATTTATATCTTTTAAGATTTTTTGGCAAATGCATATCTGGGTAAATGATACAAGGCATTTCCTCTGATGTTTTGTTATAAAGCAATATTACTGGCATGTCAGACACTGATTTTTATTTTTGAGATAAATCATAGTTTCAAATTCAATTACCAGCTCTATCTATCCATCTTTTCCATACAATATTGTTATACTTTTCTTCACACAGGATGTCATGTCAGGGTGAGTTTGAATTCTCAGTGTTCCAGAGGTCAAAAGAAATCCAAGAGGTGAAACAGGAAGCCATTGAAGATGACAAGGTATAGCATAATGAGCCCTCTCTAATGTTAGAACGTGTTGAAAACTCATGGGACAAATGATGAAGAGCCAAATGGATCCTGAAAATGTGTAGAGGATGATTGGTTCATTTGAACTGTAAACACATGTATATTATATATTTCCTCTTAAAAATGTAAGGACATATTTGTTTAATTTAGAAGATAAACACATAAAACTGTACAAACAGAATTAAAATTTTCTCTTTCTCTCTTTCTCTGTTTCTTTTTTCGGGGGCAGGGGGATGCTGAAGATTGAACCTAGGGCTTCACGTATATTAGGTGTTCACTCTTCCACTGAGCTACTTAACTAAACCCACAGCCTAGGGGACTCAATATTTTTGTAAATAATTTTTACATCTGCCCTTTAAGTCACAATCTGAGCTATTTATTTTTTAATTAAAACATATCTCTCTATATATATATTTATATTCAGGATTTTCAGAATAGAGCTGGAACATAAGATAAATTTTTGATAATATTAATTTTAGAAAATGAACATGCCTACAGACAAAAAATATCACAAAGTTTCTGCATATTGTATTCATAAATGGCTTTTGTTGTCCTGAAAGGGATAATTCAGTATAGTATTTCGAATGATACTGAATGTAAAGCTGCTAACACAAAGGATATTTTAGTAGTTTTGTGGGAAAAACTTTCTAGGAGAATTTAATAGAGTAATTATGAATCTGTAGAAGTTGATCCAGTTTTTCATACATTATCTCTCAGTCAACAGAGACTCATACCAAATCTGTTTTACAATGTAAAGAATATGGAATATCCTAGAGGAATAGTAAATATGACTCCTGATTCTTTTTAAACTTATAAAGTATATTAAAATAAACCTTGATATTATGTCATGTCCAAGTTAAATGCGTATTTTTCTTGGAAAACATTTGCAGAAAAAAACAGTATCTAGAATTTGTATCCACACTACTAAATAATATAGAAAAGTAAAGCTATTTAAAAACCTCAAGTCTGTATTTACATTTTCAGTTGCTGAAATAAGTATGAAGTGTTAGCTACGTTGAATAAAATATACATGATAGAATAAATTTCTATTTTCTGACATATCATAATAGAATACATTACTCTATATAACTCAGCATAATTATTAAAAAGACAAACAATATGTTTCTTATAAATATATTAAAATATAATACAGATGCAAATTTTTTAACTACAAATAGTCTTATATCTGCTCATCATGAAGTTGTAAATTTTGAAAAAAATTAGTCAGAATTATATGCTTTTTAAAAACTTAAAGAAAAGAGAGCTTCATGTTTCTCTCACTTTGGAATTACAGAAAATATGAGGTTCTCCAGAAGTTTGCATCTTGTAAATGTTGAATAGCTCATCACTCTCATATGTTAATTTCTATCAGGATTCAGGAATCAGGTAAGACCATCAGCCTCAAACATAAGATATTGCATGTCACTAAACCAAAATGGAGACAGGAGAATTAATTTTACTTCTGAAATAATCTTGTATAAGTGAAAATAATAGTGACTTTCTTTTCTTGGAAATATTTTTTTTTTGTAGTCAAGTGCTTAAAAATAGTAAACACAGCTATTTTCTAATTTAATAATCACAAGGACACAGTAGGACATAGTGACTGTTTCTAATATAAAGAAAAGATAAATTGGAAAAAAATACACAGAACTAGAGAAACAAATTCTACTTTACATTAATAAGAAAATATTTAATCAGTTGAAAAATTTTCCTCAATTACCATTAACTGTGTGAACCATAAATTGCTCAGGCAGGGGGTAAGGACAACATATCCCTCACATCTTAGTAGCTTGAAAAATTATCTATTCATTTAAATAAAAGTGGCAAAGATAAAAGAAATAATAGAAATATTCATTTTAAGTTTGGTTGTTTAAAGTGCATGACTTCATTAGATCATAAAATTTACAAATGTAGGCAATATTTTAGGAAATAACTAAGATAACAAGCATAATGTTACGCAACTTATTAAGTCTTGGCAAATTTTCAATTGTGTCAGTTCATGGAAACTGCTGTTCATTTTAATTTTGGTTATAGGTGTGAAGGTAAATATAGTTCTAGAAGTCCCCACTCTGAATAGTACTGAACATCACCAACAAAATGCCCTGCTTCATTGAAGACTGAGTTATGAAATGAAGGAGGTTTGGGTTTGAATTCCTATACCAACCCTTACTAGCTACGTGGGCTTGGGGAATTTGCTTAACGTTTCAGCAGTTTCAGATGAATCCAGTTTCCAAAATTTGCTGCACATTAGGATTACATAGGAGGCTTTTAAACATCCCAAGGCCAAGATGAATCTCAGACTGATTTAATCAAACTTCCTTGGAGTTGGAGCCAGATAACTTTATTTTTAAAAGGTCTGAATAATGCCAATAGAACACAAAGTAGGTGAACTGTGGGGCTAATCATGAGTATTCCAGGGACTATAATATTCATCTCATAGATTGTTTTCAACAGGTTAGGAACAGCACAACATGACATTGACACACAATACATGATACCCAATGTGCCTAGCATGAATAGGAACCCTGTTTATCTGTTACAAAACAAAAGTAAGAGATAAAAATTCATGGATGGTAAAGTCTGACTTCTACCATAACTACCTGGAACTCATGATTAAACAAATGCCACTGGTTTAGATAGGTTTTGCATGTATTCATTTCTTTTCAGAGGGAAATTGAAAAAAGAAATAGAACACCTATGCCTATTTCCCATGCAAAAAAAAAGTTCTTTAATAAAAATTTAAGTATACACATAAGCAAAATTATTAATCCTTCACAGTACTGAAAATGATCCAAAATATCATGTCACTTGCCATCTCCTTTATACGTATCCATCATCAGATGTTTCTGTCACCAAAGCATTCAAGTTGTCAGATAAAACTCATTGCCTGGGGGAAATATAAGCTATGGCTCTTGTAATGAATGAAAATGAAATGATTCTCCATAGTGTATTGCCAGACTCACTGGAAATAAAAATAACTAATTAAATAACCTCCTTTCAAAATAGGTCTGTGTCTGGCAGGCCCTTTTCTTCACTGGGACACAAAATGGGGGTCTCCTCTAGAAAAGCTCCTGTTAACCCTTTGACAAGCCAGCTTACAACTCTGAAAACACCTTTATGATCATGCTTTTCCCCTAATTTAATATCTGAGCAATTTTATCTTTAGGATAATTGTAGATGAAATTTTAGCTGCTGGCAATTTTGTTGGAATAATCAAAGAAGTCTCATTTCCTCAAGTACATAACTGAGAAAAGTAACAAGACATTTCTGCCCAAACGGAACCCCCTGGATCCCATATCATCAGCATTGCCTTTTCTGTTTCATCCTGACTCATATGTCCAATTAACATGAGGAAAAAATGTTAATATTCATTCTTTTTTTAAGTTTCCAAGGGCATAAAGAGGATATATTGGGGGAAAATAATTATGCAAAACTCATTAGCACCCAACCGACTCTTTTCATGATCTGATTGGGAGAGATAAGAAAACCATGCACACATACTGGTTTCTTAAGAATTGTCATGCAGAGAAAGTAAAGTGAAGAGACAGTTTCAGGGGAAAAAATAACTTTGTGATAAATTCAAAAAATGCATACCTTTGCACAGTGTTCATAAGAAGCACATGGTTAAAACACAAATAAACAAACAAAAAAACTTCAGAAAGTCAATAAAACATTCTGGTGGAGTGACTCCAGCCTATGCTCTGGGTGCATATGTGCTGAGCAATCCTAAGAACATGGATCAAACCCTCCAATTTTCTTGTTTCTTTACTGTCTTTATATAGTTGCTAAAAGTTATAGATTAAATATTGATAAATGATCCACTAATTTCTGTCTTTAAAGTACTCCAAAATACCACAAATTAATGTTTTGAAATTGAGCTGTAAATAAATGTTACTGGTTAGTTATTAAATTCCATGTGTGCTTTAGCTATTTAAATGATTCTTTTTCTCGTCTAGCTAGTACCGCCATACACAGTACCCATTGCCTGCATGAGCCTCTTTGTTTCTCAGCTAATTTCCTCACTGATCCTATACCTTGAGTTTAGAGTAAATCTTTAGAAAATCTGACTGTTTCACTCTTCTGGTAATATGTAGTTTTTCCTGGGTTCCCATTGCTCAGAGGGTAAAGGTTATCCTCCTGGATGTTGGAAACTTACTTTCTAGCAATACCAAACTACACACCTTAGAACAGATTTTACTTACATGGCAGAAAAAGAAATACTTTTGGCAGTTTGTGTCTTTGACTTTTTCTTTCCTCTCCAATCTTCCTCCAAGCTGAACTAATTGTTACTATTCTAAGTACAAAAATATCCTAAGCATACTTGTAATCACAAATAGAAGCATTTGGCATTTAAGTATAACTTAATGTAAATTTCATAATTTATTTACTTAATTAATTTTATTTAAGCCTATCTTTCACCTTTCCCAAACAATAGTTATATCAGTATTTTGTTTGGTGAAACAATACATTTCCCACATCTTTCATGGCGACTGTTACCAACAGTGCTCCCAAACTTTATTGAGCCATTCAATTAAGGCTCAACATAATAAAAAGTATAATCCCCTAGGGTGGTTCTGTACCTGGAAATGCATACATTATCAATTCAAGCTCACTCACCCTTTTTATCTCTTTCAATATCTTTCACTCCTCCAACTGAGACAAGTAACAGCTAAATAAGCTGAATTCTTCTAGGTGAACTTTCAATACATTTTCTCTGCTCCATCACCCCCTATCCTGCACTGCCCCAAAGGTATGAATCTATTTTATCTCATAGACCTCCCTGGAGATTACAAATGAAGTCTATACAGAGAAAAACAAAATTGTTGGACATTTAAACATAACCTCATGAATAGTATTTTTATTCTCAGTTTTAATTGAGGCAACTGAGGCCCACCAAGGGTCAACACCCCCTCTACAGTCACAGAGCAAGGATTTGGAGTCAGGCACATTCATTACGAGTGGGTCATTACTAACAGTTTGATATGATGGGTTGGCATTCTTGGAGCAGCATATGCTTTAAGGAGTGCAGAGAAGCTACAAAAAGGGTGAATGGGATTCTTGGCCATCATGTTTATAAAGATGTAGACCAGTGGCTAGCTCATTGTGTTTCTGCTATGGCTTAGGGACTGAAGGGTCAACATAGGCTGTTACTCCTTCACTTCTGACCAAATATTCCTGGAGCCTCTTCTCTGTACAAGGCAAAGTTAAAACTTTATACTTAGTCTTTTAAGGATAAATTCCTTTATACCTGGGAACCACTTAGTAGGACCTAGTTTAAATTTAGCATTATTTTATAACTAGAGATCCATAAAAAAGAACTATGGTAAACCGCCTTGCCCAAGGATTTCCATAGCTTTCTTCTTCCTCTCTTTAGCTTTTTATCTTCTCACTATAAAGGATGAGTTTCAAATGTCCTCTTATAAAAAAAGCCTATTATCATTGTGCATTCCTCTCTGTTTAACAATTGCCTCAAGATAACTTGTGGAGGCAATCATTTTCAATGTTAACACATTTTAAATATGAAGTCAGCACCTGTGCAAGAATCATAACACTAGTCTAACTAAGGATGAAAAGATAAAAGTTTATGTATAATTTTCAACATTACCTTATGGAGAATGTTGTGTATTAACCTAGAATTGTTTTTGAAGTTGTCATTTTTTTTTAATTCTAGTAGCTTTGTATTATAGGTACACAACAATCCATAGAATGAATAAGCAAAAGCCAGTTAAACATTCATGTGCACAGAACCTTGAATTTTCCCAAGATATTTTTTCTTTTTCTATGATGTTCACTTTAATCTGGATTTAAGGTTCATTATCTGTGTTAACAAATTTAACAGTAAATGTGAGTAAAATGAGTCAATTGATTATATTTACCCCCTAAATCTTGCAATCATTTAAATAGTCAGTTTCTACTCTCAGGTCTCATAAGCATGACTAATTAATAACCTGAATTATTAACTGAAACATGATTTTTGTGGGTTTTAACTTCTATCATGTACTGTCTGGTTAAGGTAAAATACTAAAAAAAAAAAAAAAAAAAAAAAAAAAAAAAAAAAAAAAAAAAAAANGTGAGGGGAAAGGGGAAAATAATACAAGGGGGAGAAATGAATGACAGTAGAGGGGGTAGAGAGAGAAGAGGGGAGGAGAGGGGAGGGGAGGGGAGGGGGGATAGTAGAGGATAGGAAAGGCAGCAGAATACAACAGACACTAGTATGACAATATGTAAATCAATGGATGTGTAACTGATGTGATTCTGCAATTTGTATACGGGGTAAAAAATGGGAGTTCAGAACCCACTTGAATCAAAGTGTGAAATATGATATATCAAGAACTATGTAATGTTTTGAACAACCAACAATAAAAAAATTTAAAAAAAAAACAAATTACAGTATTTGTGATTTCTGTTAGTCATAGTATTGCTAATTTTAAAGCTGTCATTGCCTATATTTGCAATTAATAGAAATTCTAAATTTTAGGCAGTCCTTAATAAAAATGAACGTTTTATTTTTGTTTTCTCATCACACAGCCATCTTCATCCTTCCATTGAGAGTCTTATACCTTGGTTGAAAATCTTGCATTGAGCACTTAAAGATTGGGATTGAGAACACTCTTAAATCCTTGTAAAAAAGCACTCATGCTCTGTTAAACTAAAGACTATTAACAATGGTAAAATCCAGGAATAATTCTAGTGGAAAGGGAAATGGCATTATTAAGTTTCTGCCAAGTAAATATAAAGAAATATTTATATTCCAAATAGTCGTTTTATGAATGTTTAAAAAATTGTGTCTGTGCAAGTGTTCCAGAGAAAATATGAAATGAATTTTATTTTGAACAAACCACCATGGATATCTCTGGATTCTCTGAGCTAAAAGCTGCATTTTCCATTCCTTGGTGTTTTGTAGTTAGATAATAGTGCTGAGTATTTATAGGTTTCCTTATATAACTATAGTTCTTACCATTTTTTCTTGTCAGAATAGTTTATTTTCTGTCCATGCTCCTGTTTTCCTTGAATTTTAGTATTGGATTTACTGACTTTTCTCTGGCTCTACTCTTTTTATAGAACCATATTCCTCAAGTTCAATTTATTTTTAAGTTGGATACTTTATGTATCCATTCCCTTTAGAGCTCTAAAAAGAAAGTGTATTATTGACCAGATAAAGCTATTAAAGTAACTATTATGAAATTTATTTTTAGGACCTTGGTCACCTCAATGGCTCTTTAGGGTTTAAGATATGCTCCAAGTAGCATGTACCATAACTTGGGAGGTATGGTCTGTGGTTTTCATTGCTTACTCTGCACCTGCTCAACATGAGCACTTGCAATCCATCATATTTCTCCTCCACCCACTACAATTATGTAAGGACCATTAAGGGTTTGAGCCTCCAAATTAAGACATCTTTTTTTAGTCTCATTTCCTGTCCAGCTCCTATTCCAGAAGCACCTTTTACCTTGCTTTCTCAGTCTTTATGCTCTATTTCTCAGATTACTGCTATTCTATTTTTTGAAACTTTGCAGATAAACAATGATTTTATCTGCTGCAAACTCTATTCTTAGCAATCTTCCACTCTTTTCATTTTTTTTCTCTTGGCAATGCCATCCCATTTTGTCACTTTACCAGTCTCATCTGACTTTACCAAATCTGAATCTTCATCACCAAGGCATCCCTGAACTACCATCTGCATTTTAGTAATCAGCACCATTACCTCATCTGAGTATCTCCAATGCACCTATAATTCCACCAGCCTAAATAGGAAAGCAGTCTGTCGTGCCCTGATTCTTCAGTTGATGAAGACAGCTCTGAAGATAAAACTCAAAATGTGGACTTGGCTCTTTGTCTTACATGCTGCTGGAAGCCATCACTTCCAAGTGTGCCGATTCAGTTGAAAACTGTGGGCAAGGGTCATGCCAGTTGTTGCTGTCACTGCCAAACTTAGCCCCAGGTTACCAGTAAAATTTTATTGCAACCATTTGAAACCCTTGAGAGCTCAGGAAATCATGTCATCATTTGGAAAACTGTGCACATTCAGAGAAGATCAGGAATCATCTTTTTCCTATCTGAGAAAGGCATTTATCTCTGCTGTTCTTGAATATTATAGAAGCAGAACTCACTGTGATTTGTGCTGTAATTTTTTCATCATAAAATATCTATTTCAGGCTCACATTGATGGTTGGATCCCAAATTTCACCTTACTACCCAAGAATGCTATATTAGCATTTATAGGATAATTGTCTGTCCTATAAATTCCACTTGAACCAAGTTCTGAGTGTCCATTTCTAGAATGACTTATTTTCTTTTTTCTTTCTTTTATAAACTGTAAAAACTTTAAGTTTCCCCATTTTCTGCAAGGGTGGGGACTGTGAAGATGTTTGAAAATATTGGTATTTTCAGTGAGAAAAATACAATTATTTTTAAAGATCCACTGTAGTTCTAAATTTTATGAGCACTAAATCAAGTTATGCTATTCCCAAAATTCTTGTCGCTGAGTACTTTATCTTTTTTCTTTGAATTGGGAAACATTAGGGTACATTTTTTGAAAAAGCCAAGAGAATAAATTTAAGGTTAACTTAGAGACATACATGTTTTAACATGTATTGGGAATGCTGATATAATTTGAAAATCAAGAATACATAACAATGTCTTACTTATAAATTATTTTGCAATCAAATAAAAAAAAACTACCAGGTAATAAGAATCCTATTCAATTTGTTAGAGGTATTTAATAAATCCTAGAAAGTCTATTTGAGCATATTTTCTGATATTTTCCTCTTTCTTTTATTACATTATCATTTTAAGGTACAGCAGGTGAACTTTCAAAATATGATATGTCTGCACAAAACTGTTGGGTAACATTTGAAAAGATATAGCCAGAGGCATCTGACTGAAGATGGAACTTATGTGTCAGACACAGAAAATCCAATTCAGTTTTGTCACCAAGTCATTTTTTTCTGTTTATTGTTGCAAAGACTTCACCCTGCAGTAATGTTGGAATCATTTATTTTCTTGAGAACTACTGATACACTTGCACAGCATTGTGTTTTCAAACTTCCTGTCATACCCTTTTAAAGAATGTAAGAAGTTGAAATAATTATATGTATTTGAGAATATATCCCTGTGGTTATTTATATTTGTAGACCTGCATATTCACTGGTAGACTTGAAATATTATGTATCTTGGATTTAATACTATATGCTTAGTGCTGAGTATAAAAAGTTCATCAACTCACAATTTTATTTTTTCTCTTATGTTCATAAAAGGTGGAAGCCTGAGGAAAACGGTCCTTTTTCTATTCTACTGGAGTGCTGGATTAATTTTTTTAATGTTTAATTTGTTCTTTTAGGTACACATGTCAGAAGAGTGTATGTTGACATACTGTACATACATGGACTATCACTTATTCTAATTAGGATTCCATTCTTGTAGTTGTACACGATGTGGAGTTTCACTATGACATATTCATATATGAACATAGAAAAGTTATGTCAAATTCATTCTACTGTCTTTCCTATTCCTGTCCCTTCTCCCTTCCCTTCATTCCACTTTGTCTAGTCCACTCAACTTCTTTTCTTCCCTTCCCCACCCTTGTTATGTGTTAGTATTTGCATATCAGAGAATATTCAGTCTTTGTATTTTGGTGATTGGCTTATTTCTATATTATATGTTTCAAGGAAATAAAGCAATCTTAAAATAAATTAGGACATGTTTTCAAAGACATCATTACTAAAGAATTGCTTCTAAATTTCTAAAATATATCAAATATTAATTACCTGAAATAAAACAAGGATCAACGGTAAATGGTTATTTTTCTGTTTCTCTTTGATTTCTTGCTATATTTCTCAGATAGTAACATTTACTGTCTGAGTTAAACTCTATTTAGTGTTTTACAAATCCTTTCTGGTTGTAAAATATGTAGTTTATAATGTGGATTTTGGAGTGCATAAATATTGTTTTATCTTGATCTCCAAATGAAATTTCTTGACTTCATAATATTTAGACCTAAAAATTAGGTGATCCTTCCACAAATGCTATCACATGATGATTAAAGATCATTCTTAAATCATCACTGAATTTTAGGATTCTCAAGGACAAGTAGGTTGTTTATCCCTGAGGATATTATCCTTCCCTTTGTAAAACTCTCATCTCCACCACCCTCACCCTTTGTTAAGGTACAGACTATACATTCTTCTGCTCTCAGCTCAAATGTCTCTTCTTTAAACCCTCAACCAAAATAGGTATCCCATCATAACTTTCTCTTCTCCTCTGCCTTCATGGCACTCATCAGATTTCATAATTAGGTATTATGTCACTCTTGCTCTTTTATTCCATTAATCTGTGTAATGCATGAGAATATAAACTGGATTTAATCTAATGATATTTTTGCCCCAGCTTTAGACATGGTAGCTAAAGTTTGATGTAAGTTGGTGAATGAATAAATTCATTCACATATGTCCTGAAAACCTTGTACATAGTTATGCTAAGAAAAGCTCAATACACATTTGTGGCTAGTTTATTTAATCACAGAGTTTGATATATTCACTTATGTATGCTTCAATTTGCTTTTTCACTTCTTAATTAAAAAAACTCTTGATTTAAAACTATTTTATATCAGATTTTATTTTTAATTTATTTTAAATGACAAAATTATAAAATTATACATATTCATATAGGATGCCATGTGCTGTTTCTATACATGTACACATCATGTAATATCTGAATAAAGCTAAATATATCTCTCTTCTCGTATTATCTTCCTGGAGAAAATTTTCAAGATCCTTTGTTTCTAGCTTTTTGAAGTATTCAGTACATAATTGTTATCTACAGCTATCCTCCTGTGCAAGAGGACACCAGAACTGTATTCTCTCTTCTAAATATAAGTTAGTACCAATTGATCAACTTCTTCTCTCCCTCCCTTCTCCTTCGTCTTGCAGCCTCTGGTAACAAACATTTTACTCTGCACTTATCTGAGATTAATATTCTCATACTCCACACATGTGAGATGGTGGGTCTCTATACCTGGTTATTCCGCTGGTAAATTTCTTTCATATTTTATTTTTGGGTGTATGTCCTACCTGGATAGAGAAGAGTAGGAAATTAGTGTTGTACTGTAAACTTCCGTAAAAATTATTGTTGATTATGTATTCTCAGTTACAAAAGATAAGTGAGCTGTTTGACCATATAAAATATCTAAATTATGCAAAAAAGCAAATGTAGGGATACACTGGTTTTGTCTTTTCACACAACTCCAAAATCCTCATGTGTATTTACTTATGCATTAATTTACTTACAATATTTATTGACCTAGGTATTTTACATCTACTATTAATTTTAACCTGTTCATCAATATGAATCAAATTAAATTGTTAAGTTCGCTTACAGATAAGGAACCCGAGGAACAGAAAAGGCAACTAATTTGTTCAGTATATAAAGATACAAATAGAAAAGTCATAGTTCTCTTTAAATGCCAAGACTGTGTTTTTCCCTCTAATGCTGCTGACACTCACCAAGACCACTCATCACGTGCAAGTGTTTTTAATATATGCAGTGTAATAAACAGTTTCCTTTTACCCTGCAAGAGACAGGATCATATCATACTTAGAACTGCAGGCTCTGCAGCTGCAATGACTGGGACTGAGGCCAAGCTCTGCAGTTTACTAGCCATGTAAACCTAAGCAAATTATTTAATCACTCAGTAGCTCAATTTTCTCTGTAAAATGGAACCAGTAATAAATAGCACCTATTCCAAAGACTGCTGAGAGGGGTAAATGAATTAATATTTAAAGTACTTAGGACAATTCTTGGCACACAGTGAAGTCTAAAATTAAAATCAACATTATAATATGACAATTGGTGGCAAGACAGTCTAGCAATGTGTTTGCCATTACTTATAAATTCATCTTTATAAAGCAACAATTGCATTGAATATATACAATACATATCACATTATTTATTTATGTATTTTTATTGAATAAGCCTATACTTACATAAAGGTATAAGGTAGTACACACTGACATTAAAAAGAATATATATACATGTATATACATGTATATATATTCTTTATATATATCACACACATATACTACACATATATGTGCATTTGTAAATACTAGTTCATTTTTATTATGGTTAAAGAGTTATGAGTGCTCAAAAATGAAGATAAGAAAATATTAATTTACAGTTTTCAAGAAAAGCATGAATAATTTTGACATTTTGAAACCTCACTTTGTTTTCAGTTGAAGATTTTAGTTTTTATTTTTAATAAAGCCCTCTGAACTCATCCAAGTCTTAATTCATTTTGGCATAATAGTTTGGCAATGTTGCATTTTAAGAGCTCCCTTGGTAACTATCTTAATTTCCAGAAATAGTGTCAGTGGTGAAAGTGTATTTGAGTGCCATTCCTGAAATTTAATCATGTCACATTTAAACAGCCAGGAGGGAATTGTATATGGCTATTGTGGGCCATATAGCCCGATAAATGAAAACAATTCTAGTTATTTTTAGATTAGTTAACTAATGGGCTTTCAATTTCCATTGTACTTACTATGGTTTAAACACCACATGCTGTTAAACATACATGGCAAGGGGCCGGGTTGTGGCTCAGCAGCAGAGCACTCGCCTCGCACATGCAAGGAGTTGGGTTCTTTTCTCAGCATCACATAAAAACAAATAAAAATTAAGATGTTGTGCCCAACTACAACATATATACCTATATATAAAACATACATGGCAAGGCATATCTGTTCTTATGAGAATACATTTCTCATTCCAGTCCGTCATCATTTTCCTTTCAAGCTGTTTATGGAAATGACTGTCTGGACACTTGAGCTTTCATCATTTAAAAGAATCAAGGGAGTCTAAATGAGGACTTTAATTAGAAGAATAGTTGTAATGCTGTAATAAATATGGTAGGAACACCTAAATGACTTTCACATATCAATCAATAGCAATTTCATTAAAAATGAAATATAAAACTGAAAGATAATTAAGATCTTCCAAAGGAGATGAGTAAATTATATAGGTCATATCTAAAAATCTGATGTGAACTTACTTAAAGTTTCATTTCCTTAATCCACCTATAAATGTAATTATTTACTAATTACTGGAACCTTTACCTGCAAATTTTATGGCAAAAATTAAAGGGGTAATTGTCAAATCAAAGAAAAGCAATGCAATTTGCATCAATATTCATTGAGTACAATGAAAGCTAGAGTACCAATATGTATCAACGGTGTACCAAGTAACTACCAAAGTGCTGAATTACATTTTATTATATTGCTAAAGGCAGTTTTCCAATGCTGCTTTAAAAAGGAAAGTCAAATAAAAATAACTTGATAGTAGTTGAAGACACTGAGAAAAATAATATCTCATTCCTATTCTTAAGGAACTAAAAATGCTAGGTTCATGCATTCATGAGCAGATTTTTTATTGAACACACACTATGTGCCAACCCTCTTCTGGCAATTATAAAATCTCATGGAGCACAAACTCAGTTGAGGGAATAGTCAATAAACAACATATAAATCTGAAAATAATTGTTAGTGATTAATGTTAAGGAGAAAAAAAAAAAAAAAAAGCAGAAAGTGTGTTCCACTATGCTGAGGTCAAGAGGAAGGCTTCATTGAGTTTTGTGGGTTTTTCTCTTTTCTTTCTTTCTTTTTTTTTCAATTACCTGAAGGCAGGATGGGGATGTGTCACAATATCAAATAACGCAGGGGGGAAAAAAAGGAATGGGAAAAGAAATATTCTAGGGCAATAATACACTAGGTATATGCTAGAAACAGCTAGGAGGTCAGTGTGGCTACAGTTGTGCATAAGAGTGACCAGAAATGGTGTTGGAGAGAGAGGAGTGAGCAAGGTTGGGTAGAGATGGGTCCTGTGAATCTCAGAAAAGAGGACTATAACTTTTACTCTGCCTGACATCGGCAAAGTGAGAGACTGGACTGTGAGTTGGTGCTTTCTCAACTATTTTTTTGTTGTTTTGTTTTTTAAAGGTTGCTTCTGACAGCTGGATTGAGAATAGATTGGAAGGAGCACATGTAGAAGCAAGGAAATACTCCTTTAAGTAAATTTGCAAAGTGAGGGTTCTTTATATCTTTGAAAAAATATTTTTGTCACCTCCTTTGTTAATAATTTCCCTCCATGATTAAGAACACATTTCTTCCTGGCATCTGTGCTTGTGAGTGTGGGCATATAAGCATGTGTGAAGGTGTGAGGAGCTTGTGGATCCCTGTAGAGAGTGTGTGCCCCTGTCAGAGCTTCCTACTGAGCCTCCTGCTCAGCATGGGATCCTGGCTTAAAGCTCCCACCCTCTCCTCTTCTCACTCCCAAATGAGAGGGAGTAGATACAAGGCAGGGGAATAGGCAATGAAAGAGGTGAAGTCAGTCTTCATTTTTCACATAGTGCTCTCTCTTTAAATTTCATTTAAAATGTAATTACACTTTCCAGGTTATAAAGGTAATATAGGAAAGTTTCGGAAAATTCAAAATACACCAACTGTAAGATGAAGGCACAATTCAACTCTAAGTATTAAATTGCTTCCTTTATGGAAAATTTTTTTTCGTATTTTTGCCATTTGTTTCCTGCTGTTATGTTTAATTGTATGAACTGAAAGATATAATAAATTGAGGATAATTGATATTCCTCTTCTGTCTTTATTGTAAATGTTCCACAGTTTATTTTTGGCTTTTACTATTTTATGGTTATTATTATTATTATTATTATCATTATTTTATTTGGTACTGGGTATTGAACCAAGGGGAACTTAACCACTGAGCCACATCGCCAGCCATTTTTAAAAATATTTTACTAGAGACAGGGTCTCACTGAGTTGCTAAGTGTCTTGCTAATTTGCTGAGGCTGGTTTTGATTTCGTGGTCCTCCTGCCTTAGCCTCCCTAGCTGCTAGGATTACAGGCATATGCCTCCACGTCCAGATAATTATACTATTTTAAAGTCAGTTCTAGTCCTTTGCAGTTTCTTCTATTATTTACTATTTTTGAGGGTGTTGAAATGATTTTACAATGAATGATATTAAAAATAAATCACAAATGCAAAATTCCACCAAAATAAATTGAACTTCAGCCATTGATAGAAATATGAAAGAAGTAAAGCAAAGAAATGGAGTACACAAGCCCAAGATTAAACTAACGACCGTTGGGTTTGAACACAAGGGCAGCCATGTTTTAGTACAGGTATCCTCTGACACTACCCAGCAGTTAGTCTCCCTTCTTTGTGAGTTATCCCAAACAAATAGCTTCTCTGCCATTCTTACAGGTGTAAGCTGGTCAATGGTAACACTCTGGGAGTGATGCAAAACCCAGATGAAAATTTATCAATTTTGCTGCAGGATGAAAGTTGTCACATTAGGTATAATCTATCTAATGTCAATGCCCAAGATCCTAACTTCAAGCAGCAAAGAGTTAGTGCCATCTGTAACATGAAGGTGCTTCTCTGTGGTGAATTTTCAATGTTCTCAATGTGTAGAACTAAATCTTCAGGTCAAGGAAGACAATTCACTATCATGTCCATGTTCAAAGGAAAGTCTTAAATATAGTGTATAAGTACAAAACCAAGCCAAAGAAAAATAGAATGTTTCACTAAACACAATATCAAAAACTGATTGGATGACACTAGGAACAAACTGATGGCAAGTAAATGGACAGCTGATTTCAATATATGCTTTCCATAATCTACGAGTCATCTTTTTTCTCAAGGGCAGTTTCAGATGCAGTAACCTCAACAAAAGTCTCTGATGACAGTATAAATAGGTTTTAGCTCTTGGTTTGAAGATCCAGCTCACACCAAGTCTTCTTTGATTTCAACATGTTGGCAGCCAGTTGTGTGTTTAGTTGATCTTTGGGCAGCAAAGGCATCTTTCCCTCTTTCCTGATGTTAGTGTTTATTTCACAAGCTCCACCTCTCCCAGCTATCAATTCTGAACTCTACCCCAATTCCTTAATGCCCTACGTCTTGGTCTAGAATGTCCATATCTTCAGAGGCTAGTTCTTCTGAATCTGATTCAGAGAGCTAGGAATGGATCAACTCAGAGTGACAGTCATCTCGAGGCAGTTCTCATGAGTCCATTAAAGAAAATGGGAAGGCCTCTCCCTCCAGTTGCTAACTGTCCAGTCTTCCTATGAATCAGAAGTGTGGCCTTAGCATGCCTGGATGGGCTAAGCCAGGTGCCATTTTAAGCTCTGCTTAGTTCCAGTGCTTCTCGGAAGATACTCTATTCTGGTCCCAGAACTATTTTTGCTACACAAATGTAATATAGTTCATTGACATTGGTTTGTTCATTCTTCACCATCTTAGTAAAGTGTTCATTTGTAGACATCATAGAGGTAGCTCTTTAGCACAATTATCAGCACTGACCAGGCAGCCATCTTCATTTTCCATGAAACAAAAAAACAAAGGATCAAAGTTCTGTGCCTGGGGTTGGCCAAGAGCTGAATCTGCATGTGAGTCAATGAAGGTGGTCAGGTAAGTGCTCTATGGGAAGGTTGCTAGACTAGATGCTTGCCTGGCTACTGGTCTCTGGTTGGATGGTCTATCTGTCCTCAAGCTGCCCTTTCATCCCTGTGGCTTTCCTCATCAACCCATGCTCATTATCCTTCTCCAATCATTTGGAGCCAAGAAAAATTTCCCCCTCAGTCCATCACTTTGTACCTGGTGTCTTCCAATCAGTTTTTTTATATTGTTTAGTGAAACATTCTATTTTTCTTTGACTTGGTTTTGTATTTATACACTATATTTAAGACTTTCCTTTGAATATGGACATGATAGTGAATTGTCTTTGATATTAATAACTTGACTATTTTAGTGTAATTTTTCAGGTTAGGATGATGAGTATGTAGCTTTTAGATGATCATTTGTTTGAACATATAACTCAAATAAATTGTTCAATATAATTCCCTATTTTATTTTATAAAGACCATTTTGGAAGGGAAAGGAAGAAGGAGGAAGTGGGAAATGTGTGACTGTGTCCAAAGAGATAGAGAAAAAGAGGGAGAGAAGTAATGGTTTTATTGTATGTTTATTTTGATCATCTGTATCCGAAGAAATTTCTTAGGTTAGAGGAAAATGCATTGAATTGGGAATACAAAGCCTGCATTTTTATTAGTTCTGCTTCTACAACCAACTAATTGACTAATTGTGAAAGCTTAGGCAAACCACATCATATATGTATCTAAGTTTCTACATCTGAATTCTTATCTGCATCTTTATTCTGACTTTGAATGATATTATTGTGATGCTCAGATAATATAATACACATAAAATCTGTAACATATGAAGTTTCCTAAATATCCAACAATTATAAAGTGATATCATTAGTGTTCTTATTTACCTGTGTTTCTGCCTAATTTAGGTCCCACGCCATTGACAATAGCCCTGTTACTACTTTTAGCCTCCTTTTTTATTTTTAAGGAGATTAAAACTTTCTGCCTCTTTTTAAACATTTCACACAAATTATTGTCCTGCCATTTGATTTACTATCTCAAAATGTGACTGTGTTAGGCTTCCAAGAAGACAAATAAATTATATATAAAATCCTTGCTGATGTAAGGGGCAGGTCAACTAAATCCTTCTTTATCTCTACCTTTATTTGTGATAGAGGCTCTTTGGTTCCAATGTCTATCAAATCCAAAGTAACCACTCTGTTGGTATTAAACTAGGTTATACACACTCTCAAAATCAAAATGGGATTATTTGGAAAAACAGACTTGAGTATCTTCAGGACTGTTGCCATTCTTTTCTGACCACAATGCTACTTCTATGCATACTGTGAACTGGAAAATATGTGTGTGCTAATAATATTATGTCAATAAATATGGAATGTGCCATTTGACCAATTATGAACTCTGAAATGAATGGTATTGATTTTGGCGGGATTCCATAATAAATGAAGGATACATAAATAAAATCATTCATGTATATGTATGTATATATCCACATATGCATATAAATGGATATACGTATATAATATATATATATACACATGAAAATACTTACTGTATTGACAATTTCTTCCCATAAATTCTCCTGGGCACTCACAGGAATAGTTAGCAACAAGGTCTGTACATATACCACCATTTTTGCAAGGTTCAGCTTCACATTCATTTATATCTAAGGAAACAAGAATAAAGGAAGAGGGTTATTGGTAAAAAAATGATTAGATATTAGAAGGTTTTAGACATTTCAAATGAAAAAGTCTGAGTGATGCTATTCCTTTGGTGTTTGTACTTACACACGTCAGTGATACAAATTCTGCTTAAACCAACAGTTCATTAAAATCAAATTTAATCAGTTTCAAATAGAATTGAAAAATCCAGATGAAGGATCAACAGAACTAAACCATTCTCAAATTCTAAAAATACATATGAATAGTTTGGGGAAATATTCAGTATATCCTTAGAATTAAATCAAACAAATTAACCCTGATGGAGAGATGAATTGGTTTTACTTACAAGATCTAGAAACCACCCCGCAGCAACTGCCAATTAACACTGTCTCATTTCATCTTAATTCATTAAAATTCTAACTGATGGAGATGTTTTAGTTTTTAAATAGTTTGCCTTTGATGAATACGATGAGAAGCAAATTAGAGTTAATCGCTAAAGCTCATTACATGCAAAGTATAATAAATGTAAATGATGATCACTTCCTAATCTCATTCAAGAGTTTCTAAAGTTAGGATGACTAAGGGGACTTACCTTTCATATACCATTATCACACATGATACAAAACCATATGTAATAACATTCATCAAATTATACTAATTTCCATGCTAATTTTAGACAACAGAGAAAATGAATATGAATTGAATGCAAAAGGGAAAAATGACTAATTGAGTCAAATATCAATCACTGATATTTCCAAATAATTCCCTGTAGTACAACACTGGGTTCTGTAGAGCTAGTAAGGTAGGTGGAGAGCAGGCTGCTCTCTCATCTCTTTTTCCTCCTATTATCTACTCCAGTCAACTCCCTGTTGGTCCTGAATCTGATAACTTGTTGCTGTTTTATGCTTCACCAGTTTACAGACCTAAACAGTATTAGTTAGTAGTCCTCTAGGTACATGCCTTTCACCCTTCACCTAGTCAGATGGCAAACTCCACATGCAGCTCCTGTACTCCCTGTTCTTTGTACTCCTGAAATATCACACTCTACTTGAAGACCACTGGTGCCCATAAGTGTTTCCTGCTATACTTCTAGCAAAATAATAGAAATAGTGACATGTGCAACCTAAAAATATAGTTTAGATTTAATGTGCCTTCTGATCCACTATATTAAAAGGTATATCTGAAGTCCTAGGTTATCACAGTTGCTTAAAGCAATTTGATCACTAAATTATCCCCTCAAGACCAAAGAAGGAAACAAGTACCAATTTCTGTCTTCTAAACACTATCCCCTCCTGAAAATTGAGTTTGTCACATTCCCATTCATGGTGCACTATTGAAAGTGAGGTCTTATTTTCCTTAAGTGAGTCATGACTTTCTCTGAAGGCAGTTCTTTTTTGTTGTTTTTAGGTGTCCCAAACTGAAAGCAGAGATAATTCATGACTATGTTGAAAATAATCTCAATAATTTCAGTATTTAAAAATGCAAAATAGAATAAACGTAGGATCTGACAATGTCTAAAAAGAACTGTGTGCTGAAAATTATGACAAGCTCTCAAATAATTTATACTGAAACTCTCCTGAAAGAGAGAGAGGAGAGGGGAGGGAGGGAAGGAAAAGGGAGTAAATAGAAGGGGAAAGAATGAACCTAAGTCATTTCTTCACTTTCCTAGCTGATGAAATGTTCAATTCTTCTTGTTATTATCAAAACTTCAGTTACTCTAAGTGGCATGAAAATCTCTGTGTTATTCATTTTGTTGCAATTCAATTTAAGACAATGGCAAAGTTTGCTTACTTTGGAACATGCCCAATATGCCTTTTCCTAGACCACATTTACTGTAATTTGTTTTAGATAAAAACATGTTATGGCTAATAAATTAAATCTTCATTTCTCAGAAAAAGCATTGCCTTATTTTATGAAGCTATTCATAAAAAGGTTATTTGTTTACATATGCATATAGAAGAAACTGAGTACTGATGCCTGAAGAATACATAGGGAATATATTTTGATTTTCACCTTGAAGGAAAGGTTTAATCAGGATTAATAAGGACAAGATGGACACTGTGGTGTACTTCCAAGCAGGGAACCGGAATTGATGACAACTTTGATGATCTGATGGTCGGTTTAGATACATGAATAGTTCCACTTTGGAGCAGAGAATGTGAGGGGGAGTAATGGGATCCCAAGTCTGAAGATGCAGGAAAGGGATCAAATTACAATGAACCCTTAGCTCCAGTGGAAGGAATTGCAGTTTGTCTTTTGGCACTGAAGAGGTGGAGCAGGATAGGAGGATATCCCCTTTATCCTCCTGCTTTAGAAGGACCCAGTGAGGCCATAGTGAGATAGACTTGAGAAATGAATAGAAGGCAGGAGAGAAACCTACCCTAGATTTGGTGTTAATAGTACAAAATATGACTTAGTACTCAGGTAAAAAGCCCTAAAAACTTTATCATTTTAAGAACGAAATACATCATGACCAAAATCAAACCCAACTCTTGCCCCTTGGAAATCTTAGTAGAACAAAGTTCCCTAGTCAATAATGTGAGAACAACCAAGAATTGTATGTACTGTTATTAATATGCAGACACAGTTGTTCTTCCCTAAATCATCCATGTCTTTACACAATAAATAGTGTTTAAAAATATGTGAATGTGCATCTAGGACAAATCAACCTTTGAACCTTTTAGCTATAGGTCCATAAGACAAATCTAGTGTCATCAACAAGCAAATTATAATTAAGAAATTCTGGTTCCAAAAAAATCAAGAGTTAACACCTTTAGCCAGTGTTAACATGAGGTGGAGTGAACTGGAATTACATTTGCTGAAGTGGAAAGGCTTTATAGACATACTTAATTTATGTTAAAAAAATAACCTCTTCATTGTTTAAATATTCACTTTGCAATGTTTATTTTTAAAACTCAAACTACTTAAATCTAAATTTATAAAATGTAAATGTTATTTTAAATGAATTATATATATTCTTTAGTACAGTATCATATTTAGCAAAACATTTTTACATGTGTACATATCCAGTAACATGCGGGCTCAGAGAACATAAGCAAATTACAGAGAGGCGTTTTTGTATTAGTATAATGCAATTCTTTCAGCAGTAAAGGCTATTCACACTGTGATTAACACTGCAAGCAATCTAAATGGAAAATGACCTCAATTTGTATAAATCATGCTTAATTAAAGACTTATAAATGTTCACAGACTATAATGTAATGAAATGAAAATTAAACATCTTCATAATAAATTGTACATATTTGTTTTTGTCACAGATCAAGTCATTATAATTTCCAGAAAGAAAGGCCATATCTATTCTAAATATAGTGGGACACAGCAGAGTATTTTTTATATCTTAGAACAATTTCACACAGCAGTCCTTATATAAAATAAGAATTTCTATATTTAATCAATCTTATAGCTCATTTATAATAATAGTAATGATAGTTTTAAGGTTTGAAGGTCAATAGGTATACTTATTTCTTTGGAAGTTTACTTAATATACATCTGCATTCAGAAAATTATTTAGTTATGCATGGTCTTTGTTCTGGATTTTTGTCAAACCCAATATTGTGCAAATTATAGCTCAAAGTCATGACTTGCAACAGCACACTGTCAAAAAATTTTTTGAAGTCAAAATTACATTGCTTGTTTCTTATTTGGGTCTTTGAAAAGCAAGGCATAATATTTGCTATGGAAGACATTTTGCTTCTTTTCAGAGAATTATGTTTAAATATGCATTAATCCCATTCTTCCTTAGACTGCATGATACCTAGACTAATTCTCTGGAGCCTCCCCTAGAAATTAAAAAAAATAATAATAATTAACCAATTAATCAGCTAATTAATTCATGACTTTTTCTCTAGTCACCTTTGTACTAAGATCACACCAGTTTTTATTCTTGGGTTATCATTGTCTTAATTCTTCCTTGAATTCCCTCAGAACTCCTTAGGTGGATGCTGAAATCCTAGTAGTTGAGGTACATATCCTCTTTCAGCTTGGCTTACAATATTTTAAATATTGAACACCTTTTACACTAGGATAGCTAAACCTCTGGGAACAGAAGTCCATTTAACTTTTCTGTCAGTCAATCTATCCTCTTATCACACCCAAGTATGTACCAAGCCCCAAGAGCATCAAGAAGGAATACTTTGAGTGCTATGGTTTAAACAAAGGTGTTCTCCCAAAAGCTTATGTTTAGCCAATTTTGCAAGAATTTTCAGAGGGAAATTATTGGTTATAAGAGTCATAAGCTAATTAGTGGATTAATCCATTGATATGGATTAACTGTGTGGTATCCTTGGGCAGGCAGGGTGTAGCTGGAGGATGTCGGTCACTTGAGGCATGCCTTTGGGGTTAATATTTTGTCCCTGGTGATTGGAGCTATCTCTCTGCTTCCTTGTTCCCATATTCTGAGCTGCTTCCCTCTACCATGATGTTCTGCCTCGCCTTGGGCCCAGAGCTACGGAGTCAACCTTTTGTAGACTGAGAAATCTGAAACCATGAGGCAAAAAAAACTTTTCCTCCTTTATCTTGTTCAGATTTTTGGTCACATAAATGAAAAAGCTGAGTAAAGCACTGAGACTCTGGCTGAGCACCTTGTTTTGATACTAAAAGGACACCACTGTAGTATGTTCTTGCTTTTTTTTTTTTTCCATTTTGCAGAGATATGATTTCTTGGTTTCCTTATTCTTTTGTTGGGTTATCTTTCCTTGCAATATTGTTATTGACTGCTAATTAGCTGGTGAAAGCTTATTTTCAAGGGTCTACTATTTTTGATCCTTAACAATACATCTTCCCTGAACTCCCCATTACCCAGACCTCCTGTGAATGATTACCTTTAAAGTTTGACCTTTAATTTTTTTTTTTTACTTATCTAGAACCTATGGTTTTTCATTTTCTCTTTTAAGTCTGAATGACTTTTATGATGAATTTCTAGAATACTGTTCTTCCACTCTAATATAGAATTTAACTATGCCATAATCAGAATTACCTAGAGAATTTCCCAGTCATTTCAGGGACAAGTTCAGTATATTTTTCATCTCATAAACTTGAATTCCCTTTTGATCTGGCTATGTCCTATGTTACCTGTCATTTATTTTTCAGTATCAGATTAAGATCAACATTCTCCAATCACATCGGTTCATGTGTAATATTTTTATGACTTGTTGGTAACTTTTACTTACTAAGAACAGTAAGGTAACAAAAGTTCCAAATCCAAGAGATATTCACCTATCACCTCTTTCAAACAAAAGAGCTGTATTCTCTTCCCATCTCTCTCCTGGCATCGTAGCACTTATTTTAATATCTCAATTTTGATACAAATGCCTTTTCTATTAGTATCAAAGTGGTATCCATTCCAATTCTTTGGAATACTTCCACATAAAATTATTTTATTAAGGCTTAAGGCTTATTTGCTCATAATCAGATATTTGGCTGGTGAGATAAGACAGCTGTTCCAAGGTACTTGTAAAGCCAAAACCAGCTGAGAAGCAGGTTAAGGAAGGGATAACTGAGAGGGTTGTGATGTCTCCATAACTGAAATATTTGATGACTTGAGGGCATTCATAAATAAAAGCATACAATAAAAGCAAAAAAAAAAATCAAAAAAAACAAAAAACCCAAATGCATCCTTCACTGAAAATTTTCATTAGAGGGCAAACTATCTTCAAGGATGTTACTTCAGTGGGCATGCAGCATAATGACTTGTCCACAGTAAATATTTGTGGATTGGTAAGAATGAACTGGGAATATTGGAGATGTGTAGACCTAAGTACTATAACAAGGAGTTCAGTAATTGAGACAGGGGAAGGCAAGTAGGGATCTAGCCTCTTTCTAAAGGCATTCTATTAAGGAAATAATGGAAATTGAGCAATTTTTTTTTCAATTGATGTGAACTGGGTGACTTCTCTTTTTGAAATCAGAAAAGTCACACAAAAGTATGTCAGACAAATATTTCAAATGTCTTTCTTTTGTAATAATATGGCATCTCATGCATGATATAGCATGTGTTATGTATTTCAATATTTGTCTCAAGATGTAGCATACCTACATAATCAGAAATTCTGATTCTTGTGTGAAATGGGGGTAAAAATGTTGTTTTAAAAGGAGTTCAGGTGATGCTGAAGCATAAGCCAGGTTGGCAAATGTTGAAAAGAACTTTTTCTTCTTAGGAAGTCCGTTCTTCCACTCATCTATCAATTCATCCATCCATCTAACCACCAGTCAGTCCTTCCATCCATCCATCCATCCACCCATCCATCCATCCATCCATCCATCCATGCAACCATCCTTGGTTCTGTGCTAGGTACTAAGAATGCAGCTAATGATTTATATGTCATGGTCCCTTATTTTTTCACTCCTTTACAGCTGACTAAATATAGAAAGAAATAAATAATTAGCTGCAGTGCAAAATGATAAGTGCTACACAGTAAAATGCAATTTCTCAAAACAACTCCAAATATTGGAAACTAAATTGGTTTTGCAGACTAGGAAATGTTTAGTTTTGCAGTTTAGTAGACTTAGGAAAATGCTTTTGAGGTGTATTCTCTTATATATACTATACTCTGTGAATTATTTTTCTTCACGAATATGTGCTTCATTATTATTCATATCAGCAATCTGTAGGTCTAAGTGTGACTTCTCAGTATCTCATTGTTCTTTGATCAAAGTATGAAAAGCATATATTCTCTGGTTCCATACTTTTATTATGGTATGTTATCACTTATTCATTTTTGCATATTCTAGTGCCTTATCCAAAATAAATCACTCCATTCTATCTGCTGAACCAAATTATTTCACTTGCTCCTCTTTCTAGTTTTAGCAGTCAACTTTGATTAACCATTCTGACTTTTTTATAGAGAATTATCACAAACCCATAACAGGCTAGGTGAAATGGGATTCATATTGGAAGCAAAGCTCTGATTCAAATAATCTGCCTTCATCCTCTCATTCACTCATTCAGTTATTAAAATTCTATGAGCACCATCTATGAATCGGGCACTAAAATACATAATTGGGTGCATCAGTGAATAGGGATGGTTCCTGTTCTAAGAGACAGCATTTCTACCCTTTTATTTAGGAAGTAGATAATTATAATGGTATATAGTGAAATATGTGCCTTAGAGTATTAAGCACAAAACGTTCTGTGATTATAGCAGGGAACTTTGTCTACAGGAGATGTGGAAGATTGTTTGAAGGAGGTAATAACTGTGGATGGTGTTTAAAGAATGAGCTGGAGCTATTTTTTTTTTAGATTGTTAAATTAATAAACAACATAAAAGCACACAATGTTTTCTGGAAGAACTGAACACCTTAAGTGTCTAGGGCATGCGATTTGACTGTGGGGAGGGGACGTACATTACAGGGGATCATGGTTACTAAGAAGATAGGAACCAGATTTTTATGGCTTTATAAATCAAGTTAAGAAATTTAAACTTTATTCTCTGTGTACTGGGGAGTTAATAAAGAACTTAAAAATGTGGAAAGGGGCATGACTTTATACAAATGTTTGTTTTAGAGAGCTCATTAATGTACTGTAGAATTACATTATTGGCAACATTTTGGAAATGTATGCTGAGTCTATATGACTTGGATTATGTATGATCTAGTGTGTTTGGATTTTTAAGGTGGTTTGGAAATTACATATAGACTTCCTAATATTTAAGTTGGCTACATAAAGCAAATAAAAACAGAGGATACCAATGAAATATTTGTGATATGCTTACAAAAATTAGTATGCGCCTGAAATTCACATTTACCTGGGCATCTTGTATTTTATTCAGGAACTTTATTTAAATTGTCAACTAGAATGTGATTTTGTCATGTTTTATTTCTTTTCCTTTCTATAAGCATTTTAATTTTCAGCATATGGTGATGTTTTCCATTTTGTATTTTCAGCAGACTCCAAGGAAAACCACCTACAGTAGAAAATCCTTTATAACAAAGAATTTTCCCTAGGCGCTTGCTCAAACTAAAATTTTTTGTTTGCATTCTGGAAAGAATTTCATAATCTTTTGAGTTTACCTCTATAGAATCTCTAATAATAACAATATGGCCAAACAGTGCAATTCACAATAACCAACTTATGGAAATGGCACAGGCACCTATGAAAAGATAATGGATAAAGAAAATGTGGCATGTATACACGTTGGAGTTTCACTCAGACATAAAGAAGAATGAAATTATGTCATTTGCTGGTAAGTGGATGAAACTGGAGATCATCAAGCTCAGTGAAATAAACCAGATTCAGAAAGTCAAGGATCAATTATTTTCTCTCATATGCAGAAACTAAACCAAAACAAGAGGGAAAAAGAAGGGACTATCCTCATGAAAATAGAAATCTGTTGAGTAAAGGAAGGGGATTGAGAGGGAGTGAGGAGGAATGGGAAGAGGGAGGAATTCTGGAATGAAACGGACTAAATTATGCTATGTAAATATGAATAGACTGCAGGGAATTTCTTCCTTATGTTTATCTATACAATACTAATTTTTAAAACTATAAGTAAATAGAAGGAAGATCAATAGAGAAGAGAACAGGAAGTTAGTAGGAAAAGGGAAAGAGGAAGTATTGGTGACTGAAGTGAAGCAAATTATAGTCTATGATTGCATTATTATATAAAAAAAGAACCCCAAAACTATAATGCACTAATAAAGACATAAAAAAATACAAATATGTTTCTCAGAGTCATATTGGTGATAAAAATGAGATCAAAACTCAGATCATTTGTCTCTAAGGTCTGTGCTATTCATCAGTGTGTTTCATGACCACCAGGTCAGACTAGCATTCCTTCTCCACCAGTACTTCACATTTGCCTTCACGGTACTGCATACTAAGGAGAACACATAAGGGACACTCCACCATCTTTTTTTCAAGTTATTATCATAACCTAATAATAGTAGTATTTTTCTTCTAGATCAAAGACTCCACTCCTCAAGTTTTAATTTGGAATACCCCCACCAAACACTTTATCATTCTTAATAATTTTCCTAAAATCTTGAGTGGACATTTGTTCTAACATTACTTTCCAAATCCACAACTGCTTTTCTATGTATAAATGTATTTCTTTGGCTTTTACATTCTTTATTACATGCCTCTTAGCTTTATATTTAGATAAAAAGAATACATTTGTTTTGAAGTTTCCTTCTTTATTGAGGGCAGGGATACATTTTATATCTGTGTAATTAAAATAACTGTTTTTCCTGAGAGACAATCCACATTACATAAAAAAAATCTTTATTTGAAAGATAACATTCATACAGAAAAGTATACAAAATAATAAATTAAATGAGTAATTATAAAGAGACAACCTGTGCAAAAACTACCATGGTCAAGCACCAGAATCCTGCCAGAACCTCAGAAGTCCTCACACTCCCCTTCCATTCACAACTTCTCCTTCACCCTCACAAAGGTAACTGGTTTCCTTCTTTTTATGGGGTTCACAGTTTTGCTCTTTGTATAGTTTACAGTTTTGCCACTTAAATATATATTCCTAAACAGCATCTTTAACTTTTACCTGTATTTGCATGTCACAGTTAAAAGGCAGCTGGCTATTCAGTATGTGCTTTTCTCTCTGTGGCTTCCTTCCCATCCCTGTTGCAGGAGGCCATGGGTTCATTTCAATTGTTGTATAGTTTGGCACTATGAAAATAGACCACAGGAATTTTTCTTTTCTAATATTAATGGTCTTTGTATTTTTGGAAGTAAAATTATCAGAGAATATGCTTATAGATGTCTCTTGATGCTCAAATGTAGTGAATTTTTCCTGGTTATACTGAGGAATGAAATGACTGAGTCATAAAGATGCATATATTCCACTTTAGGAGAGAATGTCAAACTGGTTTTTAAAGGGGTTGCAACAATTTGCACTCCTATCAGCAATTTATTTCATAATGTTTTTGAAGATATGAGCTGTATGAAACCTGCAGGTAACCACTTATTTCATTTTACATGCATATTGTTAAGAAGAGAGGCGTAACACCAATATACCTTCTAAATATACATTTTTACCAAGAGGGACTTTTAAGGGGATGCTTTCAAACCCTCAATTTGCCAAATTAAATTACAACTTTATTTTCAAGGACCTTGATATTTGTAAACATAGATAGAAACTTGTACTAAAAATGTTGAACCAAAGAAAATTTGCGAGCGATGTTACATTTAAAGAATAGGCAGTCACTTATACACGTAGTCACATATTAATATACACAGAAAAATTATTTTCCTTAACCCTAAAAAGAATGCTACCAATCAACTCTCACATACAGATACATGAAGATTCAGAGAATATAGAAAAATAATATGTCAGGTTTCCACATTTGATATCTTTAAAATTTTGTGTTATAGCCATAATTAACTACAACAATGTTCCCAAGTGAAGAATTATATCATACTTTCAGGGCTACTGTGAAGAGTAAATAAGGTAATTGATGGTAAAAAAAAAATCTTTTCAACTTTGAAGACTATAAAAAGAACTAACTATCCATATTATTATGAGTTAAACCATATTCATATCATTCCATAGAATGTTTCTTGATTATGTCACTGGAGGAAAATACAGATAAATTTCTGGTGAGGCTTTAACATACACAAAAAATTCTACTTTGGGAGTATTGTCAGAGTCAATATGGGGAAAATTTTTATAAACACTGTATGTAAAAGTGGCTCTGCCTTAGAGTAGAATGACCAACAAAATTGTAAAGCCCATGGAAATTCAACCCACTGAATGGGATAATTCAAGAAACACTCTTAATGTGTCTCTTTTCAAAATGGTGACCTTTACTTAAAAAATAGCTCATCAACTCTCCATAAATTCTGGCAGATAGACCTCTGAGAGCTATACCTAGTAGATATAAATTATGGCTGGTAAATATAGAAAAGACTGCTTTTGAAACTCTTAGGCATTTCAGTCCCCATAAAAGTGAAAAAGCTGGCTGGTTAGATTTCTCTCATTTCAAAATCTCATCTACATAATATTAGGATATTTTGTGGGTTCCTGATTCCTGGCAGAGATAGAGGCAATGAAACATCTGCCACGGAAGAATCAGCTTCAAGCAATCAACTCATTACTCAGTGCCAAAAAGCACTGCTTACAAGCCATTGCTTCTTGTATTTTATTTTGTCTCCCATATTCATTGTTAAGCATGCCAAATTGGCTTATTTTCTTCATTAAAAGTGATAATGTTGAAATTTGAGAGAAGTCTGTTTTTGGCCAAGACACTAGTACCAGGGACCAAATTTTTCAGGTAGGTTGCTCCTGCCTGAAAAACAATGTGTGGGAGACAACAATGTTCAAGATTGTGGACATTAAGATGTAAAAGACCACCATAAACCAGGTGACTTCTATCACTTACTGTCCTGAGAGGGATTTTAGACTATGGGATTAGGAGGAAGAATCCAGGTGGAGCCTGGTTAACTACCTGGGCTAAAGAGAATTGTGAATGTAAGTTAGTACATCTACTGTGAAAATAATATGGAGGCTCCTGAAATAAATAATAGTATTATTATATGACTTAGAAGTCCCACTACTGGTAAATATTCTAAAGAAACAAATTCAGTAGGTCAAAGAGACACCTTCATTTCATGTTCATTGCAGCACCATTCAGAAAAGCTAATGAATGGAAGCAACATAAATATCCATTGACTGATTAATGGATAAAGAAAATGTGATATATTATACACACACACACACGCACACACACACACACACACACATATATATATATATATATATATATATATATATATACATACATACATACATGCACACTCATACCATAGAATACTAATCAATTATGAAAAAGCGTGAAATCATATTCATGTGACATCATGGATAGAACTGGAGATCATTGTGTTAAGTGAAGTGTGTTAAGTAAAGTGAGTCAGATGTAAAAATCAAGTACCACACTGGCTCACTCAAATGTGTAACCTAAAATCATTGAAATCATAAACGTTGACAGTAGCATAGTAGTTACCAGAAGCTAGAGAGAGAAGTGTGAGGAATAGGCATAGATTGATGATGGATACTACGTTACATTTAGACAGAAGTAAGAAATTCTGGTGTGCTGTTGTACAGTAGGGTGACTAAGATAACAATTATGTAATATATATATATACATATATATATATATGTATATATATATATGTATATATATATATTATTCAAAAAGCTGGAAGAAAGGATTTTGAATCCTTTCACCATACAAAAGAATAAATGTTTGAGGAGATAGATATGTTTACCCTGATTTAAACATTACATGATTTACACATGTGTTGAAACATCAAATGATACTTATGATACACATGTGTATGAAACATCAAACATACTTATGATACCCTATAAGTATGTAAAAAACACTTTATGTTTTAATGTATCAGTTTAAAACATTTTGTGGTACTTGGGTTCAAACCTAGGGGCTTGTGTATGTTAGGGAAGCACTCTAGCACAAAGTTACACCTGCCTCCAATATATTGAATTACAAACAAGGGAGATGAGAAAGAGCTGTGAGTCTAAAGAGGTCAAGGAGGCTATGGTTTATAGGATAGAATAATGTTACAGGCAATGACTACCCAGAGAGAACCCACAGAGATCTGGGGGGGGGGGGCATGTCCTGAACATTGGAGTGTCCGTCATTCATTTAGGAGAATGCTTCTAAGCACTGGCTTTTGAGTGACCTATTGGTGAGAGACCCATCTGAATTGACCAGAGGGAACAATAGTTGCAGCTCATTCTGGGTCAGGAAAATGACAGTTCCCACTACTCAGCCTGGAAAATCAACGACATATGCAGTTGGGCAGAAGACAAGGAAGGGTCTTACTTCAGTAGTGGGAAATAATAAGTCCTGGACTAAATCCCCTAATTGGTCCCACCTCAAACATCTAAAGCAAGACCAGAATTATCAAGCTGTTTCCATGTAAGGAAACTATATGAGACTACTAAATTGAAGAGAATATATAGGACCACAGGCAGCCAGCACTCAACAAGGCAAAGATCATGTCATGATCATGGAACCAAGATCAATAGGCATGCCAAAAATCAGAAGAAAATCTGTATGTTAGAATTAGCCAAAAAGAAAGTTATAACTGTGTTTCAAATGTTGAAAGTGTTAGAGACATGGAAAATATAAAAGGAGAGCCAATTAAACTTGTAGAGATGAAATTACAATGCATAAAATAAAAATATATTAGAAGGGAATAAAGATAGTTTGGACATTTCAGAAGAAAAGATGTGTGAATTTTTAGGCATACCACTAGAAAATGCACAAAGTAAAACAGAGAGTGAAAAACAAAACAACACTAAACAGAAAACCTGTGCATTGGTGAGTTGTAGAACACAGGTAGATGACCTAAAATAGACGTGACTGAAGATTCTGAGAGGGAGAAGGAAAAATATGTTTTAATAGGTAATACCTAAAATTTTTCCAAATATGATGAAAACTGTACTTGTAGATCAAAGAATCTCAACAAATGCTAAACACATGAAAAACACAGAACTACAGGAAATACATCATAATTTCAAAATATACAAAACTAATTCTGTAAATATATAAATAAATATGACTTCTCAATAAATGATGGGTATTTATATGTTAAAAAAAGAAATTTAAAGAAGTATCTTACCCTTCACAGAAAATTCACTCAAACTAGATTGTAAACCATAACACAAATCCTAAAACTATTTCAAAAAGTCTAGAAAAATCATAAAAGAATATCTGTTTGAACTCAGTTTGGGCAAATATTTTGTAGGTCAAACATTAAAAGTGTGAGTCAGTAAACACTGGTAAACTGTACTTTGCTAAAATTATAAACTTGTTCTCTTTAAAATCAATTTTAAGTAAAACAATTTAAAGTGAATTCCAATTGCAGATTGGAAGAATATATTTGCAAATCAAATATCTAATAAAGCATTGTATCTCTAACATATACGTAATTCTTACAGTTCAATAATGAGGAAACTACTGACCTGATTAAAATGGGGCAAAATATCTAAAAGTATATATTTAAGAAGGGTCAATAAGGCTGGGATTATAGCTCAGCTAAACAGCGCTTACCTCGCACATGTGAGGCACTGGGTTCAATCCTCAGCACCACATAAAAATGAACAAAATAAATAAAGATATTATGTTCATCTTAAAGTAATCTTTAAAAACAGAATGGTCAATAAATTTATGAAAAGATTATCAACATCATTTGTCATTAGAGTATTACAAATTAAAACCAAAATATCACTACACAACTATTACTATGGCTAAAATGCCCATACCCCTGTTGATGAGAAAAAGGAGAAATTTAACACTTATGAACTGATGGTCTAATATAAAATAATACAATCAGTTTGGAAAATAACTTGACAGTTTCTCAAAATCTTACACATGTATCTGTCCCTCAATCTAGCCCTTAAATCCACTCCTATGTCTTTACCTAGAACAAGCCAGAGTATGTCCACATAGACTTCTGCAGATGTTCATAACAGCTTTATCTACATTAGATAAAAGCTTGTTGTTCATCAATTAGTGAACGGACAAACCAGCTGTAGCACATTCATGAAAATGTGCACTATCTATCCATAAGAAGGAATAAACTATTGATACCAGCAACATCATTGGAGGAGTCTCAGAATAATTATGCTGAATGAAAGAAACCAGACAAAAAGAATGCCATCTGATTCTATTTAAAATATCTAGAAATATAGCTAATCTGTCGTGACAGAACATAGATCAGTGGTGTGTTGGATGAAGTTACAGGGGCAGAAGGGAGGGATTACAATAGGGGCAAGAAAGTGCTAAAGGTGAAGACGATACTAACTATTAAAGATGATAGTTTCACAGGAGCATGCACAGGTCAAAACATATCAAACTATATATTTTAAATATGTGTACTTTATCAATTTTACCTCAACAAGGCTGCTAAAGAAGTAATTTCTTGAGGATTCTTTTGATAATTCACATACTTACAGACTGTGAACACAGAACGACACACAAACATGCCCATGCACAGTCACACATAGACCCTCAACCCACAGGCAAAGCATGACAATAACTGACCCATAAAAATAATGAGGAATATCAGCCTTTTCAAAGTAACAACAGAGAGTGTTCCCCTCCCCCAAGATAAATTTTAACTTGAAGTAAGACCATTCAGTCCAAATGAAATGAGGCAGGCTGTATTGGAAAGACTTCAATAAAGCATACTAATAGGAGGAGCTGTATTCATAAAAATGACAAAGATACCATTTTTTTTTTCAAGGCAGTTCTCCCACTGCTTTGCAGGTTACTATCATCACTCAAGAAAGGATTTCCAAGAAGCTTTAAATGCAGATGAAGGAAAACATAACTGCTAGACTTTCTATTGCTTTTGTATTTTTGGTTTTAGATTGAATTCCTTTCTGGTACAATTGACTACAAGAAATGTAAAACACATTAAAGTATAACTGTGGATAGTGAAACTTTTAAGTTTTCTGAGATAAGTTTATGAAATATATTGATGTGTATGTTTCCTGTGCTTTATGATTTATTTAAAAGACTTTAGTTTCCCTATAGGAACCATGAACTGATTTACTCTATAACTCTTTGCTCCTATGAAAAGTACAACTTTCAAAAAAAATATATATATATATCTGTGTAAGAGAAGACATTTATGATTAATTTCTCTTCATATACATTAAGGTGGGACTCTCAATTCCATTAATTACTCACCATGTAACTTTACATTGGAAAAGTGAGCCTTGAGGGCAATGATTTCCATCATATCCAGTGAACCTGATTAAAATAATTGGTTGTTTCCATAACAAGTGCTTTGGCAAATCAAATGATCCTTCTTCTGTTAGTGAGGAATGGGTTTTATTAGAAACTTCTTTGTTACAGAAAGCTACTACAAGAGTAATGTATAAAAATGAAGTTTAGTTCCTTTTAATAAAATTCAATGACTTGTGAATTAGACTAAGTATCAGTAAAGACTAAGTGTAAGTATAGTCCCATCCACTTAATTTGGCTATTTAATTTGGCCCTGAGTATAATGATTTTAGTTTATGTGGCATCTTACTTCCCCACAGTTATTAAACTTTCTATTGTGGTTCAGAGGAAAAAGAGGACTTAATGTAGTCACAATTAAAGGAGCTACAGAGCCATCTTTAGAGATGATATTCATATTTTCCCAAAGTAGAATCCTTCTACAATGTACTGCAAAATTTAAAATCTTTGAGTTGACATGCAGTGATAGAGAAAACCTAAAAGTTTTTGATCAACTCATTTTACTAACTATGCAAATGGATTTTTAAAAAATCTGCAGAACAGTGTTCAGGCACTACCACTAAACTGTACTAAATTCACATATTATGGAATTATAGAAATCATTATAGTTTTGTATAATTAAGCATAAATTACATCTTATTTTCATATGTTAAACACACATATATACACACATCCAGATCTACACACACATATATAAAATTCACACACATATATAAAATTCTGTGAGTTTGTACTTATTTACCTCATGGCTTTTATTCTATTTAATTCATTATTTTCAATAGATAACTCACTATACAAATGAGAAAATAATCCCCCCAAAACCTTCCTGCTATTAACCCCACTAAAATTTTAGTTATATAATTATTTTAATATTTGCACTGATCTCCTTTCCAGCCTTAAATACTATAACATATTTAAACTTACTGTTTGCTCATCAGCTTTAGACATTAAATCTGCTATGCTACCCTTCACATTTCTTTCTTGCCTCTAAAGTTGTATTGCTATTTATCATTTGTGTTTTTACAAATTCTGTTTCATAAATGTATGTCAGTCTTAACTAAAGCTACGATCACAAACCCTCCGTTCTTACTACAACAATATGTGTGTATTTATTTCTCAGACATCTGAGAGTCATTGGGGGTGGTAGCCTGCAAACTAGTGCTTCACAGAGAAGCTGGTTCTCCTGAGGTCTGTGCTCAAGTCTTCTCCCTGTGGGATCATCTGTGAGGTCTAAGCTGAAGGTGCAGCAACTATCATTTGTACCTCCAATGTGACAATAACAGAAGTTCAAACAAGCAAGTGAAATATGGGTGACTTAAGTCGGCTTAGAAGTGACTCATTGTCTTTTGCTCCATTCAATGGCCAAATCATGACCTATCTCCAAACCCAAAGCCAAGGAGTGAAGAAATGCATTCCTCCTTCACAGGATAATTTCAAAGTTATATGACAAAGAATGTAGACATAAGTTGGTGTGAAGAATTTGAGCAATAAAATCATCTGTACATTGATTCTTCAATAGTAGGGTTTATAACTGATTGAAACCATTAGCAAAAACAAGGATATTTATCATACTATGATTTAAAAATTATTCTTCATTGTAGAATAAAGTATTAAAAATGTCCTTGTTCTTCATCAAAAATGTACGAAACTATTGAGGTTATTCTAGTATCACAGTCAAATGAACTTTCTTTTGACATATTTTCTTAATTGTATTCTCTTAATTATGACTCATTTACATATTTGGCTTTATACAGTTTTTATTGCTTTTCCTGGAACATCGAATTATTATTTTTTTAATGAGAGAAGTACATGTTTCTGCACCATGTGATCATGATCTTTCCATATTTGAAGTGCATTAACAATCTCTGGAAGAGTTGCCTTGAACTCTTTGACTTCTTGCTCTGAGTTGAGCTGTAAGCTACATCCTGGGATGTCTTTCTCTTTCCCCTGGGTTTATTCTACTCTTCATTGATTCTAGATTTCTTCTTCTTATATCCTCTTTTCATGTGCCTTAGGACATTTTCAGGTAATTTTCATGAAAAAGGCAAGGAAAAGGTCATTTTGAGCCTTTGTCTTAAAAACTGCCACCACATTTGCATGAAGTTCGCCTGGTAATAGAAGTTTAAGTTCAAATTCATGTATTCCCAGAAAGTAAATCGTACAAAAATTTATTTTTTATCTTCTAGTGCACACAATTGCTGCCTAGAATATTTGAAGCCAATATAGCTTTTGCTTCAAGTTAACCTGTTTCATCTTGTGATGGTATCAACTTGAATGGATTAAGAGATAAACAGATAATGGTAAATCATTATTTCTGAGTATATCTGGGATCAGGTTTCCAGAAGAAATTGGAACTTTAACAGTAGATGGAGTAAGGAAGAGCCCTTCTCAATGTGGGAAAGCAAAACCTAGTTGTTTGAGGGTCTGGGGAAGACACTAAAGTAGAGGAATGGTGAATTCTCTTTCTGCCCTCTGGAGCTGGGAGACCTTTATTCTTGTGCTTTGGAAATTAGGACCCCAAGTTCCCCAGCCTTCGGACTATGGGACTTGCAGCCTCCCCATAATCATGTAAGCTAATTCCTCTAAAAAATCCTGTCTATCTATCTTATCTACTTATCTATGTAGATATGTCTTACTGATTATGTTCTACTCTGGGGAACAATAGCATCCATTTCTTTGGGATTATGAGATTTTATCTACATACAGATTTCTTTTTTAAAAAAATTATTTGTTCTTTTTAGAGAGACATGATAGTAGAAGTAGAATTTGATACATTTATACAAACATGAAGTATAACTTATTCTAATTAGGATTCCAGTCTTATAGTTATACATGATATGGAGATTCATTGTGATGTATTAATATATGGACATAGAAAAGTTATGTCAGATTCATTTCACTGTCTTTCCTATTCCTATTCTGCCCCTCGTCATTCCCCTCTGTCTAATCCATTGAACTTCTAGTCTCACCCACTCCTTATTATATGTTAGTATCCACATATCAGAAGACCTTTGATTTGGGGGATTGGCTTATTTCACTTAGCATGATAGTCTCTAGATCCATCCATTTATGAGAAAATGTCAGAATTCTTTAGAATTTGTTTAAAAATGTCTTTTCTCATTCACTGTGTCTGCATTCATTTATTTATTTACACAAGGATTTAATTATTATTGCCTCCAATTTTTCTATTTTCTTATAAATAAAATATAGTTCTGTGTGGAATTTCTTAAGTCAACACCCCTTGTTTATTAAACATATAACTCATATTTTCCATTTATTTATATTTTCATCTAAGTTTTTAAGGTGTCTCTGAATTTTACTTCTTACTATACTAAAAAATTCCTCCAATCCAATTTTTCATATTCATGAACTCTTTTTCAAAGTGGCATATTCTTGTTATATAAATATCCTATTTTCTTTATCTTTATAATTAAGATGTGTTGATGAGGTCTCTCTATTCCATGAACCATACATTATTCCTCTTGCATCAAGTATTTTATGTATTCATTTTGGATTTTCTGTTTTGTGCAGTTCACCTTAAATATCTGATGAAGCTTAACTGTCTACTTATATATATGAGAGAGGAGATTAAGAGATATTCTTAAATGATTTCTCTTCTTCAATACTTTTACGGGTTTATTTTCACCAACAGGCTTCTCCCCTTCATGAGAAGATTGACTGCCACTGCTTAGTCCAGGACCCATAGGAAGAGTGCAGATATCAAGGCTCATCCCATCTTGCAAGAGAAGATTCTCTTAGTGTTTTCAAATTCCACATTTGGAATACAAGCTCATTCCTAGGAAACTCTTAATTTTTTTAGACAGAACTATTATAGTTTTAATGGTGAAAATTATGCTGTTTTGGGAGAGGGCATAGAGAGGGAAAGAAGGGGCAACCACAGCAGCCATTTAAAGAAAGCTCTTAATTGACTAACCTGATTTCTGTCAGGTCTCTTCTCTGAACTTAGCTAGGACCTGTTGTACTATATGAAGAACAGCCTTGTCTCCATTTCAGACTTTGCTGTGTCAAGGATGTAGGCTCTGGGTGGCCTTCTCTATCTGTAATTGTCTCCCACACTCCTTCATCCAGGAAGATAAAGGTCTCTCTCACTGATTTTAGATCATTAAATATTATATTATCTTTATTTTATTTAGAATTCACTGTCACTTCAGTGAGCTTTCAGGGTAAAGAGATCAAAATACATATGTCCAATTTGGCTTATTAAACACACACACACACACACACACACACACAGAGAATCCACTGTTCATCCTATTTTCAAACATTTCAAACAATGAAACTAAAATGTTCACTATTTATTCCAAGTTTCCTAATGGAGAGCCTTTTTTAGGACTTCAAATTCAACCTCTTACCACATTCCCTCTAGGGAGGCTACCAGCTCAAACAAACAATTTCTTCTAACTGCTCAGTAAAATTAAGAAGAGTGTATTTCCTGTGAGAGCAATAATCTTGGTCCTAAAGATTGTTAAGGAAAGCATCAAGAGAAGTTATTATGTTTTATATTTGGCATCCACTAGATAAAAATCTTTCTCTAGTATATATGCTTTTGAGACCTCAGGCCAGAGTAGCATTGGCACATAGTATAGACAGAATGAGAAGGAGAGAGTAAATACTGGAGTTTCCTCCTTCTCCAGTATCATATTAATCAAAAATTTTTATGCCAGAAGTTAGTATCCATAATTTTTTAAGAAAATTTATTAGAAAAGAAAAATAGTTTCTTAAAAATATCAGAGATTATATCTTTCATTTTGTTTAAAGAGTATTTCTTTTACCTTTATTTTCACCTTAAAGGTTACAAAAATCTCTATATAATATTTTAGCTTTTTCTTTAAAAAGAAGCAGGGGATTTACTCACATCATTGACTGTGAAAAAGTCTTACATATATTCCAGATGTGAAATGAGAAGCCCATTAGATAACATTCAAATCTTTCTAAAGAAACAAGATGAAGGAAAGGTTGGCAGTGGGTCATAGGATATAGAACCAAACTTTTCAAATTTTAAAAAAAATGTAAATTATACACACATAATGTTTGGCATTTTTGCAAATCAATTTTTAAAAACATAAATTCTGGTTCTATATTTTCTCGAAATCTATTTTTAGGCCCTTTTCAATCTGCCCACCATGTGCCCACAGAACTTAGTGTTCCTGATAATGATAGAGCTCCCAATCTGTCTGATCTTTGTAAAAAGTCTATGGAGAGAATGATGGAGAATAAAGTGATGAGGATTTTTAATCTTTCTGAATACTTTATGGCAAATTTGCTTTTCCCTTGTAATTATTTCTTATAACGATGTATTATGAATTTAAAAATAAGATCATATAGAAAGCTAAATGCATAATTTACTAAATGCATAAATATTCAAGAGATAATTAAAATATAGCAATACTTCAGCCTTAGAACATTGAATATTTTGGTTCCAATGAAAGGGGATGTTCTGAAAATTTCTAGACAATGATAACTAGAATATATTACTGAACAAAGAAGTGTTTCTATAACAAAGCAGCATGCTGCATACAATTAAAGCATTAGAACAGCATACAGACAAAACTGTTAGGCACAACAAGCTTCATTGAATATGAGGAAAGACAGAAAAGAAAACGTTTATAAAACCAGATGTCCTAATGATGGAAAATAAAAGTAAATTGAAATCTGACTGGTTTATAAATTTATCAATTATATTGGACAGAGTCAAGTAACATTTTGGCATTCTCATTTCACCACTCTCATCTAGCAATTCACAAAAATAGGCAATCTTCAGGGTCTTACAATGTACTTCTTAACTCTGCAAGTGAACACTGCTCTGAGACTTTAAAGAATAATATCTGCACTAAAAGAAATTATAGTGAATAATGGGAAAATAGTTTATCCAATTACCACTAGCAAAATAGACATACATATCTAAATATGTCTACTTTCATTTTACAGACACTTTCCCTGGATTATGCTACAAAATAGAATACCTGGGAATGGAAAGGGTATTCAGAACCTCAGCAGAGATACACATGCATTACTGAAACATATTTTTAAAGTGTTTGCAGCATGTACAAGATATATTTCTATCCCTCAATTGCAGGGGGAAATTGAATAGTTAAAAAATAGAAGAACATATAAATATAAAAATCTTTCATTTAATGTCTTGAAATCCTCTATCTAAGATGCTTACAAAAATTCTCACTCAAAAAAAATTGTATTTGTGATGAATTATCTCATTTACCTTTATTTTTTGGAACTTTCAGGTTAGGGGATTCACTTTCATAATTCCACGCTTTTACATTTCAGTTCCATTCTCAACATATAGGGTATTGATCTAATAATCATACTCCTTCAGATTTCTATTTTTTTATGTTCCCCCCAAACTCATTTATTACAAAATCCATAAAATCATTCCCTGTGGTGCCTATAAAAAAAGGAACAAACAGAACAATAAAATGAAACAATGTACATTTTTATTATGTTTTAATGATATCCTCATTGCCTGTACATGAAACCAAGTGGAAACATTTTGGCCACAGGCATCTCCAGAGATTTACTTTCTGCCATTCTGCAATACAAACTAATGGGTAGAAATTTCCATTAATAAAAATGTTGAAAGTCAGCTAGGTATTTATTTTAAATAAATAGTGAATTTTTGAGTTAACTCAACTTAAATTACTATTAGGAGAGTAAGGGCAAAGTCACAGCCATAGATATTTTTCCAAGGGCTTCAAATATCCCTTTGATTGAATCTTTATGTTGTTTCAATAATCATAAGTAGACTGCAACTTTGTAGGTAAAAAATAGTGTCTTTAGGGTTAGATAGAAGCAGAGGAAAACGGTTAATATAAATATAATAAAACATCTGTTTATTGGTTACTTTTACAACTTCAAGCTTAAATCAGTTTCTATATTGTAAGTACATCTTTTCTTTCAAAAACTCTAAATGCCTTCTAGGTCCCACTACTCATGCCCACAAAACACTTGTGCATACATCTCTATAATCTTAATTATGATATGCACTTCTAATAAATATATAGTTAAGTAGTTATAAACTATATGAGTATTACATAAAAGATTGCTAATATATTGGATGCATCACTGAATGTATATAGGAAATGCAAATCAATAATATATATCAACATACTATATATCATATTGAAAGTTTCAATATGAGGAGCCAATTTCTTATTGGAAATAATTAGTTTGACACACTTTGTCTCATAACATTTTGTTTAGCTCATAATAGAAGAAATATTAGCTTCTATTTTCTTCTTTGCTTGCATTATTGGTATTTTCTTCAACTTGACATTTCTGTGCAGAATTTTTAAGCCAATTGTGGATTTGGAGAGGGTACATTTTATTATAAATAGATAATATAACTGCCACATTGTGCCCGGAGTGTTCTGCTTTGTGGAACTCCTGCTCTATCCTCAGCACCTGTGCACTGTTATATTTTGACAGGTAATCCAGACTAGGTGCATCCTTCATGTGATTAAATAACTTCTCACTTAGTGTATCTAATTTTTAACAATTCAAAAACATAAAAGTAAGTCCTCTTATTTTCTTCCTCTCATAGTCCTGTCTCTTACACTCTCCTGTAACACATGCAGCCCAACATGGAAACACTATAGCTCTATAAGTAAAGTGTCTAGGGAAATGATGTAGAGATTTAAAATATGTCCTATTTACTTTGAACATAAAATGAAGCTCAGTTACTTACAGTTCTCAGATAATAATTAATGGTTGATAGAATTGCATATTCCATATTTCAATCTTAGATCTAAGGAAATACTCCTGATGTAAGGTAAGGGTAAAGGAGACATTTCCTAGTCTAGCTTTAGGAATGACTGCCTTTGTAAAGCCTGGGGATTTTTTACGACTAATTCTTTTCTCAGGTCCAGATATCTTGGATAGATGTAAGATCACAGGATCACAGGATGCCTATAAGAAAATGAATCACCAGAGCAAACATAATGAACACTGTATTCTTTGTGAACTAGATTTTCTCAGTGTATAAGACTTAAATCAAAACAAAAATCTTTCACCTAAGATTAGATATTTGTTTCTTTCTGATACTGAATCAAGTCTTGAAACAACTTTCCTGGTTTTTCTTGTTACTTTTAGGTAAGAAAAATACCTTTATCTGAGTTACAGTTAATAAACATTTGCATGTATCTCACACACTAAAACAAGTCCTGTCTTGGGCATGTAGAAATCCGTGATTTCTAGTTTGGATCTTCTCCTCCTCAACTCAGGCCTGCTGAACAGGGGAAATGAAGTGGGCCAGAAGCAGAAGTAGGTTCTCTCCTAAGAGGGGCAGATCTGGGTGAAAATAGCAGCCATCTTACAAATCTATATAATTAAAAGTTACAAATAAGATGAACAAATATTTAAAACATTTCCAAACATATGGAAGTCTGGGTTCAAATTTAGAACTCTCAGACATCTCAGGGTTCCATAAAATAAAGTGGGGACTGTGGGAGAAAAAATTCTCATCTCACACTTCTTTAAACATACTCCAACCCAAATATCTAAGCTCTGCCTCCTCCATACAGAAAACTGCAGCCCCAGGTTTTGTCACCAAGATGAGCATTGTAGACACTAATGTCATGGTCATCCATGGAGGACAGACATGGAGAAGAGGCCCATGCAGGACCTGGACCTATTTTCAGCATCGTTTGAGCAGAATATTCTGGCATCAGGAATTCCTTGAGAATTGTCTAGAAGAGACCACAGATCTCTAAATGAGTATGACCCCCTATACCTGCAAACGCCTAGCCCCATAGAAGAGATGATGCTAGAGGAAGCCAAAGAAAAGTCTCCAATGTGAGACTCAGGGCAGAGTTCCCTCCAGGGAGTAACTTAGGAAGAAACTGGGAAGGAAGTTATGGACTCACTCTTTTAAACCCATCTAGTCCTCTTCAAGACAATAGCAGTATTTTGATGTGTTCTATATCAGAGTAGATGAAATGAAAGATCTTGCTTGGTGGTTGGGTTGAAAGATAGTATTGGTAACCCCTTGGATTAAGAAGATATACAACTGTGTGCTTTTCTTCTCCTGGAAGCAAGTTTAAAGATTCTTGAATGCCATTTTAGCTCTGGGAATTCCTCATCTGTATCTGTCTTCACTCATGGGCCACTCTTTTGGGACACCCCGTACATCCACCATCCACTATCCTTTTGGAGCCCATCCCTCCTAAGATAATATAGCTACTTGGTTTTGAGAGTCCCACATGGCCCACAGAAAATCCATCCACATTCTTTTCTTGCTACATTCTAGAACTTCAGCCCTGTCCCTGAACCTTTTCCTGTCCTTGCTCTGTATCAGCCACAGCTTCTTGTATTCAACCTCTCTAGGCAAGCATTTAATCACCAGTCTATATGTAATTGACCACAAGAAATCATAATAAATAACAAAAGGAAAACTCAGTTTTTAAATTTCATTCTGAACTCTTTGCCATCTTATTTTCCCTTTATTGCTAATTATGTACTTAACATCAATCATAGTTTAAATAAAATATTTGGAGAAAACAAGATGGTTTGCTTTCGAAATCCATCAAAGCCCTCGAATTTGTTTTGAGAACGCTTGAGAAAAGTTGGGCAAGAAATGTGAACTTCAAAGAATGCCTCTACTGTCAAATGACAAAACCACATCATGTCCAAAGTCCCCGAGAAACAGAAAATGACCAGGAGGTTCATTTTAAATATACTCTCTGTGCCATTTGAGAATGGCAGGCCATAAACTACAGCAGATAGATAAGTGGCAATAAATATTTTTCTTCAATTCAACTACTCTGAAGAGAAAAGAAAAATACTATGTTCTCAGATAAAAATATCCTCTACACTCTTACAAGAGTGCACTCAAGAGAATTTTAAATAAGTTTTATTTCTAAAACTCTCAGAGACAAATTAAAATTTATGACCTATTATTAAGAATTAAGCTATTTCAAGGAAAAAAGGCAAGTGTGTGTTTGTTTAGTTTTTAGTATAGAAGACTAGCAGTGGAAATATATACTATATATCATAGATGGCTTCATAAATTTTTAAAAAGGCATCATTAGTCCAGGAACCTATCTAATCAGATTAGCCACTATAACTAAACATTAAAATAAGCCATCCTGAGTCAATTCATTTATAGAATTTAGGGCAAAATTGATTGGAATGTGTGTCATCATTTATAGGAAAAGAAATGCACATGTTAAATTACACAAATACATAATATATACATGTGTGTATATGTGTGTGTGTGTGTGTGTGTGTGTGTGTGGATTCACATTTAATTGGGCTTTACTTAGATGAAGATACAAGAAAAAATGATTATTGGAGCTGAGGTTGTTGGCTCAGTGGTAAAGTGCTTGCCTAGCATATGTAAGGCCCTGGGTTCGATCTTTAGCACCACATAAGATAAATAAATAAAGGTATTGTCTCCATCTACAACTAAAAACAATTTTTTAAAATTGATTATCCATATTGAAAAATATCATCCATACTGTCATCAAAATAATACCTCATCAACTTCAAAATAGATTCCATTGCTTACTCCCTTCAAATATGGCGACTATTTTACATGTAGCTCCTTAGAAACTTGGAATAATTTCCTGCCTCTATAAAGGCTGCCTGGGACTTCTGCAGCTAGCCATAGAGACATAACTTTACTGCTCTGCATACCTTGCTTTGCTATCATAATCAATTCAGAGCCAACTGGGAAGAATTGGGAATATTTATTTATTTTTGATGTATACTATGTTTTTCAACAAATCAGTTGAAAGAGTTTGAAGTAAAATCCCTACATATTAAAATACTCAAAAATAAAAACAGACATCAAAAACTGCAGATTAAAATGGAAGCTATAGGAACCTAGGACAGGATACTTATTAGATTTTAATATTAAGCTTTTTTATGCCAGACAAAATAGCTTTTATAGGTCTCATTCCTAATAACATGGAATATTCCTGTACTTTAAAGTTGATAAATATGTGTGTCATTATGGTTATATTTAGAATTATCTCCAAAGGTTCATGTGTTGGAAGCTTGCTCCCTAGTGTAGCAATGTTCAAAGGTGGGCTTTGGGGACGTGAGTAGATAATGAAGGCTCTTATCTCAAGAATTGATTTAATCCACCGAGGGATTCATAACTGAAGGGATTGTTGGGCTCCTCTACTTGGGGACTATATCTTGTGCCTGCCCCCTTCCTCTCTCCATGCTTGCTGAAAGCTACCATGAGCTGAGCAACTTTCCAACACCACACCCTTCCACCATAATGTTCTGTCTCGTTGCAGTCTATAGCAATGGATCCAGTTGGTTTCAGAGGATGAAAACCTCTGAAACCATGAGCTAGATAAATATTTTCTCTTTTAAGTCTCAGGTATTTTGTCACATTGACAAAGAGGTAATACAATGTGCTACCTTATATTTAGTAAAAATGAAAAAATAGAATCCAGATAACAGATACCCTCACATTGATTCACTCAACAAATATTTATAGTACATTGACCATGTGACAGAAACCTTGCTGAACATAAGGGATCATTTTGTATGTAAAACAGCCATATAACCTGTTCAGTAAGGGCAAGCAAGCCTAGAAGTCTGGTCCAAGAGACCAGAAAATTGCAAAGATTTCCATGTAGTTCACCATTTTTTTCTAGATTTCTATTTTAGTAGTCAAATAATAAGCAAGTATTTACTAAGCCCTACTACTCATTAATTTGTCAAATATATTTTCATTACCTACTATGCACAAACCACAATTCTAGGTTATGATCATGCCTCAAATATGATTCAGGTAGAAATTGCCTTTAAGCTACCTGGGGTGATGAGAAATATACAAATAAATACAATACAAGTTAGAAGGAAATGAATAAGTGTTGTGTAAGGTAGAAATTAGGAGATTCTTTTTGCCTGATGATGAGTGGGAAGAGTAGAAGTGTTCATGGATGATCTGAATCTGACATTATACAAGAGAAGAAGAGAAAGGGCTTTACTAGCACAAAAAGCACAAAATCAAAAGCAGTACCTGGAGAATCACAGAGTGTGGAGGGGGCATGGAAAGTGGCATACATGGGTGAAGCATTTTATATACAAAGGGAGATGTGGAAATAAACTTGGAAAGTTGGGTCAGTGATAGATTTTAGTAAGACATGAGGTTCAGAATATGATATTCATCTGGTGCCTCTAACTATGCCTCTTGCTATGAAAAATGCAAAGGACATAGATTTCATGATTTAAAATATACATGACTGGACAGTTGCAAGATGCTCACATTGAATGTTTCCTGTACACCTTTCTTAAACTGACATATAGGGTCCTAAAAAGAAAACAACTACATACTCAGCACAGCTGTGAGAAGGGGATATATTCAGAGCTGTCTGATATGAGGAAGAATCACCTCTGGTGTTCTCCTTCCACATGCGACTGTGGGTTCAGAAGTGTAGCTCCTCTGCTGCATGCCCCTCTTAGGTGCCGCTAGTCCTGACTTACAATATTGCTCTTGAAGGATTTACCGCCTGGCTGCAAGAATGCAGCTCACAGGAGCCCTCAGTTCACTCTGTGGAGATGCAGCTTCCAGGCATACACAACTGGGAAAAGGCAGCTGAAAATGGACTGAGGGTATACAAAGAAAAGTGACTCCAAGAAAAACAGTATGCTGACTGTACACCACACATGATGGAACAGAGTCGAGCAGCAAGAGTGGCATAGGATGTGTAGATCATCTTGATGGAAAGCATTGCTCATTGCTCCTTCTTCTCTCAGACAAAGGAAGTTGCTTCACAAAGGGCAATATTAACACGTCAACATAGTCACTATCACTGGGGACAACCGTCAGCACTGACTGGATGCTGTAGTTACGTTATGTGTGGGTGATTCTTCCTACTAGTGTGAATTTGTAATAAGACATGCATTTGTGCTGATACAAAGAAACCCTTCATTAGCCTTTAGTCTCACCTCTGCCTCCAACATGCTAACCACTCCTTTAACAATAACTCCCTCAACTTTTCATGTGTATGTCTCAATTTTGTTTTCTGTCCTTTCTTCTTTATATAATGATTGAGCTCTCCCTCTGAGATTTCCACGCCACTCCCACTTCTATCTCTTTTAGGTAATTAAGTTAAATGATATTAAACTCATTTTCAAAATTATCCAACAATTACTTACCTATAATTCGTTATCAACTGGAGTACTCCTGTTACTCCCAAGAACCGTCAATAAGCCAATTAACACTGACTATCTCCAGAAGAAGAAAGGCAATGTACACTGTTCCCAAACTCATTTGGCCCCTTAGGTGCACTACTATTTTATTCCACATTAATTTCATAAGCTCTTAAAGGCACATATTATTTCTTAAAAGTATTTTTGTTGTTTTTGTCTTTCTCAGAGTCTATTACCATGGAAGGTAAAATGTTATCAGATGATACATTAATGGATTTACTGTTTACCAGACTGATGATTCATTCATTCATTTATTTATCAAATATTTATGAGCTGGGTACTTTTAGTCATTTTGAATATAGCAAAACATAAATGAAAAAAGTCTCAGCTATAGAAAGGAAGCTTATTTTCTACAGAGGGAAAAAAACAGTAAGAAATAAATGTATTATGTGGCAGCAGGTGAGAAATTCTAAAATAACGGAAGGTAGAAGAAGGGAAAGCAAAGTGAAGAAGGTGTTACAGAATTCCATTTCATTTGAAGCAGTCAGAAAAGGTACCTCTGGAAATTTATCACTTGAGCCAAGATCTAAGAAGAAAATGAGTACATACTATGGTAATGTGTGTGTGTGTGTGCATGTACAAGGTGTGTGTATCTGTGTGTGTGTGTGCAAGGTGTGTGTGTCTGTGTGTAAGCCAGACTGATATCAGGCTCAGTATGTTTGAGGACAGCAAGGGAACAGAGTGACTACAGTACAAGCATCAGGAGGTAAGGTCAAGAGCAATGGAAAGGAACAGACATGATTTGGTCAATTTCATTTCCCTGTTCCTCCCTTTTCTGTCCCTCTCTCCTTCCTCTCTACCCTCTTCCTGTACTCCACTGGTTGCCCTTCTATTTTCAAGGGTTCCCCTACACACATAGTACCCAGCTCATAAATATTTGATAAATGAATGAATGAATGAATAATCAGTCTGGTAAACAGTTAAGTCCATTAATGTATTATCTGATAACATTTTATGCTACGTGGTAATAGACTCTGAGAAAGACAATAGCAACAAAAATACTTTTTCTCCTTATGTAGGTCTACCTTCTGCATATAAGAGAAAACATTCATCCCTAAACTTTTTGTAGCCTGGCTTCTTTCACTTAGCATTATGTTCTCTAGTTCCATTCATTTAACAGCATATGCCATAAGTTCATTCTTCTTCACAACTGATTATAACTCCATTGTGTATATATAGCACATTTTCTTTATATTTTCATCTGCTTCTAATTTGTGTACGTGTGTGTGTGGGGGGGGTACTGGAAGAGACCATAGGGGTGCTTTACTAATTAATTCTTCCCCAGCCCATTTTATTTTTTATTTTGAGACAGGGACTCCCTAAGTTGCTCAGGCTAATAGTAAACTTGTAATCCTTCAGACACAGCTTCCCAAGTAGCTGTGATTACAGGCATGTGCCACTGTACCCAGCTAGAAGATATTACTTTTTAAATTGAGGCATCTGATGTTCCTATCCTTTATGCCATATAATTAGGTGAGATAAAAATCAGTGTTTATTTTAATGTCAATTTCTTCTGCCATGATTAAAGTATTTTGAAAATCAATAATAGAAAAATAATAAATTTATGAAAATACAGAATTTCTAATTATACAAAACACTTTCATATATTTTAAATTGCCTTGGCATAATTAACTAGAACCTAACTGGGAGAATGGCCCAGTTACTTATATTTGGAAGACAAGGAAAACAGGGCTTCAATCAGCTCTTGTTCAAGTTCATATGACTTGTTAAGAGCATACAAGGAATCAAGGTTCAGGTCCCTTGCATTTCAGTTTTCAATTGTGTTAATAATCACACTTTCATTATCCAAATAAACTAGTAACTTATTTAAAAAATGGCAGAAGTAGTTCCTTTACCACTAAATGGGTTTTTTCGGGTGGTCAGGTTGGTAAATTTTACATTAGAAGTATTCTAGTGCTGCGTAATACTCCATTGTGTATAAATGCCACATTTTTTTTCATCCATTCATCTATTGAAGGGCATCTGGGTTGGTTCCACAGTTTTGCTATTGTGAACTGTGCTGCTATGAACATCGATGTGGCAGTATCCCTGTAGTACGCTCTTTTAAGGTCTTCAGGGAATAGTCCGAGAAGGGCAATAGCTGGGTCAAATGGTGGTTCCATTCCCAGCTTTCCCAGGAATCTCCATACTGCTTTCCAAATTGGCTGCACCAATTTGCAGTCCCACCAGCAATGTACAAGTGTACCCTTTTCCCCACATCCTCGCCAGCACTTGTTGTTGTTTGACTTCATAATGGCTGCCAATCTCACTGGAGTGAGATGGTATCTTAGGGTGGTTTTGATTTGCATTTCTCTGACTGCTAGAGATGGTGAGCATTTTTTCATGTACTTGCTGATTGATTGTATGTCCTCCTCTGAGAAGTATCTGTTCAGGTCTTTGGCCCATTTTTTGATTGGGTTATTTGTTATCTTATTGTCTAATTTTTTGAGTTCTTTGTATACTCTGGATATTAGGGCTCTATCTGAAGTGTGAGGAGTAAAAATTTGTTCCCAGGATGTAGGCTCCCTATTTACCTCTCTTATTGTTTCTCTTGCTGAGAAAAAACTTTTTAGTTTAAGTAAGTCCCATTTGTTGATTCTTGTTATTAACTCTTGTGTTATGGGTGTCCTGTTAAGGAATTTGGAGCCCGACCCCACAATATGTAAATCGGAGCCAACTTTTTCTTCTATCAGACGCAGTATTACACAGCACTAAAAAATGACAAAATCATGGAATTTGCAGGGAAATGGATGGCATTAGAGCAGATTTTGCTAAGTGAAGCTAGCCAATCCCTAAAAAACAAATGCCAAATGTCTTCTTTGATATAATGAGAGCAACTAAGAACAGAGCAGGGAGGAAGAGCAGGAGGAAAAGATTAACATTAAACAGAGACATGAGGTGGGAGGGAAAGGGAGAGAAAAGGGAAATTGCATGGAAATGGAAGGAGACCCTCATTGTTATACAAAATTACATATAAGAGGTTGTGAGGGGAATGGGGGAAAAAAAGGAGAGAAATGAATTACAGTAGATGGGGTAGAGAGAGAAGATGGGAGGGGAGGGGAGGGTGGATAGTAGAGGATAGGAAAGGTAGCAGAATACAACAGTTACTAATATGGCATTATGTAAAAATGTGGATGTGTAACCGATGTGATTTTGCAATCTGTATTTGGGGTAAAAATGGGAGTTCATAATCCACTTGAATCTACTGTATGAAATATGATATGTCAAGAGCTTTGTAATGTTTTGAACAACCAATAAAAAAATTAAAAAATAAATAAATAAATAAAATAAATGATGCTACTATAAACAAAAAAAAAGAAGTATTCTAATTTAAGATGTACCTTAAAAATGACTGAAACCTCTTCACAGCAATGACTAATTTAAAGATGTATATGGTGCCTTAAAATTCTCAAAAAACTTTTAATTAGATTAGGGTGCAATAGTGTTTTGCTCCCTGATAGGCTTCCTGAGCCTCAAATGTCAATTTGAGGTATGAGGAAACTTCTTTGACCATGTTACAAAATAATACCCCTGAATTCCATGTCCCATCCTGATACTTGTTTACAGACCCTAACATTTCTCTGGCAAAATGCCAGGTGACATCCTGACTTGTTACAGACTCTAACACTGATAAACACACATGGATACTAGATATTACATATTAATGCCTTATGTTTTTAAATTAAAACTTTCATTAGTTACATACTCATATTCATTATAAAGAATAATACAAAGAGATCCATGTACACTTTGCCAGTTTTTGCAAAAGTGAATAATAAAAGTATAACCAAAATATTATTGACATTATTAAAAATATGCCAATATTACTCAGATGTAAAGAGTTTTACTTATTTGCATATGTAATTAGTTCTATACAATTTTATCATGTGCATACACTTGTGAATCTATCATAGCAGTATGCTGAACAGTTTCAGCACCACAAAGATACCTCATGTTGCCCTTTCATAAACCACACTCACCTTCCTCCCTTTCTGTAATATCTGGAAACCACTGGAATATTCTCCATTTCTAAAACTTGGTCATCTCAAAAATGTTATAGAAGTGAAGTATTTAGTATACAGCCTCATGAAATTGACTTTTTTTTCTTTTCACTCAGCTGATTTCCTGGAGATTTATCTAAGATTTTATAAGTATCAATAAATAGCCCCTTCCTTTCTATTTTGAGTAACAGGTATGCATGTACCAAAGTTTGATTAAACAATTACCTGTTGAAGGACATCTAGGTCAATTCCAGTTGTAAGCTATTACTAATAAAACTGTTATGGACATCCATGAACAGGTATTTGGGTGAACTTAAACTTTTAGTTTTCTGAGATAAGTGCCCAGGAGTTTAATTGCTTGACTTTATGGTAAAGCAAGTGTTGCTATTTTTTATTATAATTTTTTCCCATTAGAATAAAAGCCCTGAAACAGCAGGGATTTGGTTGTTTTGGTTCAGTGCTGTAATCAACATATAGAACATTGCTTGGTTCAAAGTAGGCATTAATCCATACCTACTGGATAAATAGGCTTCAGATCCATAAAGAGATTTATCCTTGTGTGCACAGACGCTTTCAGAACTAAGGAGAAATGAGTCTGCAAAATAGCTTTGGGGGAAGATGATAGATATAGGGATAAGAGGTATAGACAGGTTGCCTTCTGACCCTAACAAGCCTGGGGCATCTGCTTGAGCCCTGAATGATAGAGCAGCCCCAGCAAGAAGTTTGAGTTCATAAAGAGATTTGTGATGTTCTGAAAATAGCCAACACCAAGGAACACAGTAGGACCCAATGTGGCTAAAATGACTAGACTCCTGCTGCTTCTTCAGACCATGTACATTTTAGCTGGTGAGGTAATCATTAGCTGGGGACAGAGTAGCCTGCCCCTGAGCAGTATGTTCCAGGAGGGGTCAATGGCAGAGCTAAGTACATGACACATATTCGCCAAAAAGCAAGTTCTCAATAAATACTTTCTAAATGTGTGAATATATAATTTCCTGATGTGGCTGGGGGATACTCTAGGAAAGAATGAGGTCCCATGTGAGCTACATGGAAGTTCGGAAGGTAGCAGCAAAGAGCAATGGTGATCAGGAAATCAATGTTAACATCACTGGGAGACTGTGTAAATTCAGATTAATCACATTATTTTTAAAAACTGCTTTTGTGGTTTTATTTGTGTTCCTTTAGAGAATCTTCATAAACCATGAGTGAACCCATTCTGGAAGCTCAGGCGTATTAGTATAAATATGCTCTCTTAATGAGTATAATCTTGTGGCAAATTTTTTAAAAGATATTTCTGTTCAAAGTTTATTATTTTGGAACAACCAGGTTTCTTTTAATAAGTAAAAGGATAAAAATGTTTTTACTATTATCTAAAATAGCCATTTTAAAATATGAGTTTTATCAATATCAGAGTTTGTTTACATATTTGAGTAGTGTTTCTGTGCAAATATCTATTATCTATGTTGTCCAAGACCATGTTCTTTGTTGGCCTCTAGCCAAAAAAGGAAAAGAAGAAAATAAAAATGTTTTGGAACTCTGGCTAATATAGATAGATTAAATAATGATGAATTATAAGAAGAATAAGCTAACAACTTCTTCTGTCTTGATTCTTTCACTTAGTTAGGAATTCTTTCTGTAAGATGATTTGCATGATTTTTAACAAAGGTTAAATGTCACAATTCAATAAGGTTTTGAGAAGCTCATTCTGTGTGAGCTTTTAATTAAGTATACTAAATTTAGTTTCCCTTTGAGTGTATCTCTGCTTATTGGGTTTAGATACTGCAATTCCTCACAAGATGGTTCTAGAACACTGATTTCCAGCTTTGGTTGCACATTAGAATCATCAGGGGAGGTTTTAAAACCCCTAATGCCTAAACCACACCCTGGACCAATTAAAAAACAGACTCTGGGGTAGAAGTCAGCCATTGCTGTTTTTTATAGGTCCCCAGGCAGTTGTAATGTGCAGCCAAGGTTGAGAACCAGAGTTCTAGGAACATTTGTGTCACTTTTACTGGGGGACTTGTTAAATACACCTGGGTCCAAAACTAAGTCTATTAAACTGGAATCTCTGTGGATGAACAAAAGAAATCTGTGTATTTATTTGGACTTCCACATGATTCAATGTTTAGTGAGTTCCAGGACCTCTGGTTTATATACTTAAGGGGCCTCACACTGACCTGCAAAGTCATCAGTGAGCAGGAATATTTCAAATCTCGACCTCAGCTTTTGGGGTTGGAAGCAAGTCTATTTTTAAAGTCTTCTTAGAGATATTTATTTAACCAATGGAGTTATATAGTTTGCATGTGTAAGTAATAACTCCAGGTAAAAGTTTTTACAAAATTTGGAAGTGAATTCTTTGTTAGGACAAATGGACTCTGTAGTGAAAAAGCTAAACTAAAGAAGCCAGGAAGATAAAAATTATTAAAAATTGATTTAAAAATAATAAGAATTATCTTTAATTAGGATGTTAAGAAAAATTTTTATAGAAAAGCATAAAGTTCTCTTTATCCCACAATACAGATTTTTTTTCCTTAAAAATTAAAACATTTTTAAAGGAAAGAAAAATTCACAATCAATAGGAATCAGTATTAGATTGTAAAACATTAGACCATCAGGCATACCTAATTCTTCCAATTTTGTAAAGTATGTTCTGAAACACCTCATGTGACTCTAATGAACATTTTTTAAGCAAGCAGGGTAAAGGGCTATTAACTCCAGTTTTTGCAGACATGTTATTTTAAGCATACAACACAGTAAGCTCCCAGTAAATGTCTATTGCATTGAATCATTGAATGAGAAACCTGTAGCACAGAAGCATTAAATGCCAGCTGACCCTTCATCTATAGATCAAGATAGAGCTGCATCAAAATCCAGGTCTCATTCAGAATCCTGCCCCTTATATTATGCCTCCTCCAGTATAATTAAGATACTTAAGGTTAATGGTCAGTCGTTAAGCCAGTGGTCCTTAAGTTTAGTGTACCTCAAGATCATATGGGTATTTTTAAATCCTAAAGCATTAAATCCAAGGCATTGACCAAAGATTCCAATTCAACATGGTTTAGGTAGACTATGAGTCTTCATATTTAACAAGTATAATGTATCGGAGAAAACACAAAATTGCCAAATATGCAATTAATCCTATTAACAATGATTATTGAAACAGCAAATATCATTATCTAATTCTAAGAAAAGTGGAACATGTAATTTACACAAGTGAAAAAATTCAAGGCCCCAGTAGATTTTTATTTGTTGAATGTATGAATCCATTAATCAATAACATAAATCTAAGACCAAACTGATTTACAGTATTTAGCAGAATAAAGAGGAAAGCCTTAGGTCTGTTTTCCTGACCACCTTTTACAATGAGGAAAAGGGCTAGTGAGAATTTTATCTTTCCTGAGCCAATCTGATCACATGGACCACTTCTTTAAACCATTCCTTTTGCTTATAGGACTTGGTGGGCTCCTAGACCAGCTATTCTTCACCATAAAATAGAAAATGACAATTTGTTCTTGAAGGAAATAATGGCTGTGAAGTTGTGCACTGACTGGGAGGGAAGAATGCATAGAGTCTGCAGTGGGAAGACAGGCAGAGTCCTGGGAATGAAGCAATAGTCCTTCTCTAAGGCATTAGAGTTGTTACTAGGCAACGAAGACAATATGATTACTTCTAGCATGCCCCAAATGCAGCTCCCAGTAGAAAGCTGCCTGCTTACAAATGCCTTTCAAATCTTAACCTCTGGACCATTTTGGTGCTCAATTTATTCTACAATGTATATCCTTAATTTATATACATGCATACAGTGTGTATGTGTGTTTCAAATTATTCTATGGCATTTTCAAAACAAATACAATTTGATAAATCTATATGAGATCCCTAATGATTATTTTAAAATTATTATAGAGTTATAATCTCATGCTATTTTTATTATGACTAATGTTGATGAGTATGTTGAAAAACAGGGACTCTCATTAATTGCCAGCAAGCAGGTAAAATGGTACAGTCCCCATAGGAGGCATTTTGGCAGTCTCTTATAAAACTGAAGGTACCTTCTCAGATATTGCTCTCCTAGGTATTTACCCAAATAAATTGAAGACTTATGTTCACATAAAACCTTGCATGTGAATATTTATAGAAGCTTTATTTATCATTTCCAAAATTTGAAAGTAACCAAGGTACCCTACAAATGGTGAGTAAATTGTGATAAAACCATATAATGAAATATTGTTTAAGTGTAAAAACTAATGAGCTACCAAAGTCCTAGAAAGATAAGGAGGGACCTTAAATGCATGTTGTTCAGTGAAAGCAATCAATGTGAAAAGGTTACATTCTGGGGGATTCTAATTATATGAGTTTCTGGGAAAGGCAAAACTATAGAGACAGTGAAAGATCAATGGCTGTCAAAGGTTGGGGCAGGGGAAGGAAAGTATAAATGGATAGAATACGGGGGTTTTATGTCAATGAACCTATTTTGTGTGATTCTATAATGGAGAACATCTGAGCTTATCTATTTTTAAAATCTCAGGTAATTATAAAATAAAAAAGAAATCAACCTAATGTAAATTATGGGCTTTAGTTAATAATGTTGTATTAATACTTGCTTACAATTGTAATAAATGTATTGCACCAGTTCAATATGTTAATGCTAGGGGAAACTGTGTATGGATGTGAAAGAAAGCTAGATGGGAACACTATATTTCATGCTCAGTTTTTCTATAAACTTTACACTAAAATAAAACTTATACCATTAAAAAATCCAAAAAGCATATGTAGATATTAATTATGGAAATAATTTTCCTAATTTGTAAAACATTGATAACATAGTTGTTAAACTGAAATGATTACCTGTATATTCATCACTGGGTATCATAAAACTTAATTAAGTGTCTAACTATATTCTAGAATATTTAGTGAATATTCTATCACATAGAACTGATTTAGTAAGCATTCCCCCAATGGCTATCTGCAGGATTTTTTTTCTATTCTTTTTCCAAATGAAATATTTATATTAAAATAATACATCTTTAATTTTTAGTAACTTTCAATGAAGTTTTGCCTTTCAAAAACCTTAAACATTTTGCTCTCATCTATTTTATGCAACTGAATTCAACAGTTGCTATCAGTGTAGGATATGATCATACTTAGCTATTCAAAACTTTGTATAGTAGTTCTCAAACTTTCCGATGTGCAAGAGTCACCTGGGGATTGTTATGGAGTGCAGATTCTGATTCAGTTGACTTGAGGTGATGCTTGATAACCTGCATTTCTAAAAATCTCCTAGGGACATTCTGAGTAGCAAGGCTCTAGAGAATATCTCGGTCATGAAACTGTTACCAGTGTGAAAAACAAACCCAAACACATAGCAGTTCTTGCAAGAGATTAAAGAGTTGTATTTCTGTTTCTCCTACAAAAAGATTTCCAGAGCTACCAGCACTTCTAAATCTGCTTCCCCAATATATAATCCTTTTCAATTTCATCTATAAAGAGGAAGGCTTGATAACCTTTGTACAGTGAGTAAGCAACCCATTTAGTCATAATATTTTCCTGGCTCATGTGAACCAAAGGTCATCTATTTCTAGTTCAATTCCTCAATTTATGTGTCTTTGGTCACAGAAAGGTCAAATGACTAGCTCAAGGTCACTTATCCAATAACTTTAAATGTCAGGTCTCAAATCCAGACTTCTGATTCCAAATCCAAATCTAGTCTTCTTCCTTCCATTGACTCTTACAACTAATAATGATGCAATCTACAGAATAGAGGCAGGTGATTTGACAATAAAATTTTAGTTCTGAATTGAATCTCTCAGCCTCAGGTTTTCCACTGCAATGCCTAAAATGAATTTAAGGTCTTGGGGAAGGGGTCAGGTGCAGTAAGGGGAGCAGTTATTTGGTCTCCAAAATAAGCTTTGAAATTTAATGAATTTTCAGTGTGATGCAAGGGTATAAGGCAAAAGACTGGGACATACAAAAGATGGCTTGATTTTTTTTTTTTTTCTGAGTTGCTTAGGGCATCATTAAGTGGCTGAGAGTGACTTTGAACTCGTGATCCTCCTGCCTAAGCCTTCTGAGGTGTTGGGATTATAGGCATTTGCCACCACACCTGGCTGACTTGATATGTTTGATGGAACTTCTAAGTGCTTAAAAACAACTGAAATGAAATGGAACTTCTCAAAATGAAGAAATTTAGGCCTAGAGATAATGAAAATAATTTTGTATCACTGTATAAATATTATTCGTCAGAACTAAGATTTTGAGTTTTCCAATCTCTGGCTTAAGGGCAGGCCCCAACATCATGCTGCCTTCAACAGTAGGTTGGGGAAAAAGAACGAATTAATGTGGAATACATGTGACATTAGGGGTCTATACATGCCTTCCAAATATAATCCATCCAAACTCTAAGGATTTCTTCTAACAGTAAGAATCTGCTTGTATATACTCTCAGTTTCTAAAAAAGGAAATCAGAATAATTTGACCTTACATTTAAGGCCCATGTCTGAACACCAGACAACAGTCCATCGTGAAAATCTGGTTCCAGGTGGGTCTTCAGTGTGTATGTGTACAGGCTACTCTGAACTGAATTGAGGGAGGTGGCCAGATTGTCTCCTCTGGGCACTGCCCTGACACTGTATCTCAAGGCATTGTGATTAAGGATTGCCAATATTCTTTTCATTGGATTAAGTGAATATCTAGGCACCTGGGATGCTGGGCTCCCATCTTCAGAAATTCTACAAACTCTTGGATATGGAAAATGTCCAGAAAAGTACAAGGTGCTCCTAAAGTTTCAGGTTTGGGGGCACTATGCTTGATGCTGTTGGCTGGAACTCGGGCTCTGGCTGACATATCCAGATTTGCCTTACTTATTTTTAAAACCATCACTTAACTGTCGCTCTGATATTCATGGCTCACATAATCCCTCTCTACTCTTCCTACCACATGCTTTTCTCCTCCCTCTAATCAATATCCTGTCCCTTCTTCAATACTCAGCTTGCATGTGACACCCCTATAAAAACTTTCCCTGACAGCTTGCCTGCTGGGATCCTGTGGTAATTTGGAGTCCACACCACTCATTTGACATTTTTGTTCAGTTCTGCTTCTAAGAAGAAATCATCACAGATGAGTTTATTTTGATGAAATTTCCAGGATAAATAAGATTAGAGATAAAAGAAAGAAGTGCAGATGACAGGCTTGTTGACTTTTCAAAGATTTACATGCTAAAATGACAATAAGAAAGAAGGAGAGCCCTATCTTGCAGATAGGGCAGAGTGGACAGTGCTCTTTTCTGGGTATCATCTCTAAACTTAATCACCAGGATAATTCTGGGAAGCTTGAAGAATGTAGCTTTAATGCAAATGTGAAAGGGAGACAAATATCAGTTTGACAGGAACAGGAATATTTTGCAATTATGGTTGAACAATGATGAAAAGGGCAAACCAGGATATTACAAACCCCCCACATCCCTGGAAGGACTGCAACATAGTCAAGTCCTCAGCTGAGGACCTGGTGTATTCAATGGGAGAGAAGCAGCACAACCAAGTGCAAGGGCTCTTTTTGCTGCTCAAACTGCTCAAAGAATCTATGATTCTACCACAAACAAAGAATGGTAATGACTTGTACACTTTAGATCAATAATAATAAAAGCAAAATGACTAGAAATAACATACTGTGCTGACAGTGAATCCCATTAAATCCTCGGGGACATTTACAAACATAGCCTATGAAAGTGTCCCCTCTGTATGCTTCACTTATTTCACAGGTTCCTCCATTATGGCACGGATTAGGAATGCAGGGACCTGAAAGACAGAAAAATATATATTGCCGCATGATGCATATGCTTAAAAGTAGATCAACATTTTGCAATTAACAATTTTATAGAAAAAGTACTTTAGATATTAACATACAGAAAATGTACTGGTTGTGTGAACTCTGAAGACCTGGGTTGGAATTCTGGTTTTACCATATTTTAGTCCATGTCACCTTGAAATTTATTTATTTTCTCTGTTGCCTCAATTTACTCTTGTGTTAAATATTAATATTAATAATATTTATCTCAATGGGTTCTGTTACCAATGAAAAGAGTTCAGGTACATACAAAATATCAATGAAAGTGTTTATCACATATTAAGAACTCAAAAAATATAGCACTAAGTTAATTTTCAAGGCATCTGAATTGTAGAATAGCTTTTGCATATTTAAAAATTAATATCAAATAGTAATTTTTTGAAGTTATGAACACTGAAGAGTTTTTGTCCTCTGTTGTAGAATATGACTGTAACCATAGAGACCAAGAAAAATTTTATAGGCTACTTTTGAATTTAAGGTAGAACATGCCTCTGGAAAAGCATGTTTCTTGCCAACCTAAAAGGGGCAGCTAACCAAAAGTTGCACCTTTGGAGAAAAGAGTCTGATCGTCACTTATGAGCTTTCAGAAAGTAACTTTAACAGAGTGACCAATACCTGTGGTAAGTGACGAGGTTGTGCTCAGATCTCCCTTGGAGAGAACCAGACTGCCAGCAGTGTGGTTAGTTGACAGCAGCCAGGTACTGAACAGTAGGATCTGCTACAGTAGCGTTCATTCCAGGTCACACTCCTTAGTCAATGGCTGAGCACCATGGGGCGTGTCAAGCTGGGCCAGTCCCGCTAACCTAAGACCCTTCAAGTGCACGTTTTGTACTCTGGAGTGCTCCACTAGTGAATCTGAGATTTTCTTTGAACCCTGGGATTCTAAGGGTTTTTCTACGCAAAGCTCTTTCTTTCCTTTTTCTTTCTTCAGAAATGTCAGGGAATGTCACCGTCTGAGTACTTAACCTACCTACTCTTGCTGTCTTTACCCTTTGTCCATTACAGACATTCTCCCTGAGAATTTTTTTCTACTTATTCTGTATTATAGTCTGCTTTCTGGAGAATATTATTTGATGACAGAATCCAGACTCGAGATTTTGAGGAAGGGTAGAGTCTAGTTGAGGAAAGAAAAATTCTCTCTGTGAGATAAGGAAAGACCAAACAACAAAAACAATGTTGTTTTTTTTTCCTACTTTTTTTTTCTTTTTTTTTTTAACTATGGAGACTAGAGCACATTTCAAAGTGAGAAAAAATATCATGTGTATGCATGAATGCATGAAGACAATCCCAATATTATGTATGGTTGTAATGCATCAATAAAAATGTATGGAAAAAAGAGAAAATAAAGTTAAGGTGTACATATTAGCAAAGGAGAGTACATATATAAATATACTGGTGAATTTTACCTTTATGTATATCTATAAAGCATCAATTTCAAAACAACAAATAAATAGAAGAAGACCAGAAGAGCAGAAGAAGGAGAATAGGATGAGAAGGAGGGAAAGGAAGTACTGGACACTGAAACAGAGCAAATTATATGGAATCATGAATGTATGATATGTCAAAATGAACTCAGCTACTATGTATAACTATAATGTACTAATAAAACATGAAAAAAAAATAAAACTAAGTGTCTATGAATGAAAAGTGGATTCCAGAGTCCTAAGGAAGATGCACTGAGAAAAGGAGATAATGCTTTCAATTGAGACAGGAAGGAAGGCACAGGGTTGGACACAAGAGGTCCCAACAGGGAGGACTAGTCAAGGAGTGCAAAAGTGAATGGCTACTTGAATATGGGTCTGTCGAGAGCCAGCCATGAGCTGTGTATGTGAGCTATGCACATTTGAGTATATGAGGGAACTGGACTAACGTTGCTGCTCTGACTGGACTATGTGATGTATGTGTCCTTTTCACTCGCTCTGCCTATGATCCCCACACAGCATCTGAGATGGGTATCACTTTTCAAGATGACAGTCAAACTGCTGACAAGAAGACATCACCAAGCAAGACTCTACCCTCTAAAACCTGACCCTTGGCCCTATTAGAATAAAATGTTCTATTGAACAGCTCTCCCCAATAAAACTGGGATTTGGGATATACTTGCTCTCTCTTTTGCCTGCCTCTCTGGCCTTCCTTGTGAGAGCTGAGGTAGAGGAGCCATCTCTGAACCCCAAAATAGTTACTTTCTGTTTCTGTGTGGTTATTTAGTAGCCAGCCCAATTCACATTCACCTGGAGTGACCTTGACTGATTTAGTTGCATGTCATGACATGGGTCAAAGTCCTTTTTGGAACTTTGGAAAGGAAATGAAATTTATTATTATAATTTTAAGCAATACAATAGGACTTCAACAACAGGTAGCAAGTCCTTAGGAGTTGAGTGACATTGCCCTGCCACTGGAGCAAAACTTCATGACTGTATTCCTTCGGCCAGCAGCTTTATATCTGAAAGTATCTTTGATGATCCATTCCTTTCAGTTTTAACTTGTGTGAAGTTCAATGGCTCTAGAGTCTAACAAAGGTACAGTTAGACTAGGAAACAACATGGCTGGATTATAAAAAAAAAATAGAAATCAAGGGAGCTGTCATTCCCCACCCCCAGCTGTCCCATCTTAATTACAAAGAATGACCAAGTCTAGAGAATTAGCAAAAATACTAAAATTAATAAGTTATATTAGAAATTTTGGTCAAGTATATTTTAGCTGCTTGCTAAAAAAGAATTTATGTGAGATGATAGTTACGTTAGTATACTTTATTATGATAAAACATTTTATTATCTCTATGTATTATAACATCATGTTGTAAAACTTAACTATACATAATAAAATTTATTTTTGAAAAATCAGTATATTTATTTAAGTAGGCAGTTTTGTGCCATTCAGTACATATCACAAATAAATTATCTAACCTCTGCCCTTAAAGTGATGCATTGCCAATATTGGAGACAGAGAAGAAAGTGCAAGACCAATGATTAGCTTGAGAGGAATTTGAATCATTTGCTTCCATTGCTAAAATGTGTAAATTGTGCTGAAAACCCAGATCTATTATTTCTCAGTTTTCACTTTTGTCCTCACTAATTAATTACTATATGGTAGTGTCTTACAATTTCCAATTTTTTTCTATATAAATGTTCTCAAATATTCCTCAAAGCAATTTGTCAAGGTAGTCACTATCATTTTCTTTCGTGGTTAAAAAAAACAACTGAAGATCAGAAAGATTAGATATTTCTCAAATCCACATCTCCTACACACATTTAGGAGTGAACAAAGAATATCTGATTTCAGAAAGGGATGATGAAATAAATGGGGTGTTAGAGGTTTTACTCATTGATTCATTTCAATATCAGATAAAAAAGACTTAGATATTTTTAACTGACAACCATACAGATAATAATTGTTAGAGAAAGGTAGAAATAGATTTAAATAAATAAATACTTTTAAACAAATAAGGAACTTTTAAAGTTACCTTATGCAATCTCTCAATTTTACAGTTGAGAAAGCAAAACCTAATAGGAATATATCTAGAAAACACTTAAGATGAAGAAAATTGAGTTTAACAAATTATATCTAGGAGGAAAAAATAGTTATTAAAACCAAAATTAATGAAGCTATTCCTGTCCTCTCAAGAGAGTGCAGTGATTTACATCAGAGAGAAAATATTTTTCCATGCTCCCTTAAACTTTCAGAGTTCTATTAGTGATGACTAAAAAATACTGAATAAAGGTACTTCTACCAGATCTTGGGTGAGTTAGAATATAGATTTTCAGGAAAGTGGTCAGTGGAAGTCACTCTAAGGAACAAAGGGTGAATCCGAGCCTGGAAGAGATGGCTACCTTATGCATACCTACATCTTAGCAAAATAGACTCGTGATACAGCAAACACAGGGAGATGAGCTACATGAACCGGTGTAACAAAGGGAAGAAATGAGGAAGGGATTGGGAAGACCCAGGAGAGGAGAACTTCAAAGGAAAGCTGAAAGTAAAGTAAGTCTTCAAGGAAAGAGGTGGGTCAAGCAATAGACTGGGATGCTGTAATATTTTGGAAAAAGTGGCTGGTAACAAATGTAATGTCTTAAATTCCAGTTTAAGTTGTTTTCACTGATGCTATGTGAAAAGTCTTTGCAGGAGAATCCAGCTCTACACAGACATTGGCTAACCACCCATGCCTGTGAGTTGTACCTAGCTATGCTCTCCATCCATCTGGTCCTGCCAAGAGGGGAGAAATGCTCTCCATTCAGCTCATCCTGCCAGAAGTAGAGAAGTGCTGCTGCACAAAAAGCCCCAGAGGTTCCAGGGGAGACAGGAATCTGAAGGTAGAGTTAACTGGGGTATGTTAAGTCCCAGGCACTCTGGGCGCTTCCTGAGGGCATAGGCGAAGCTTGCCCAGCAATCCTGGTGTAGCCTCTCGCATTCCTAAGAGATGTGAGCTAGTGAGTTGGAACTCATTTCATTCACATCCCAAAGGACATCAGACCTCAGCTGACATCTGGGTTTTAGAAAAGACTACAATAGAGACTGCTGCTATTATTTTTCCCATCCCAAGGAATTCAGTGATTTTCATTTAAAGTAGGATGAAATAAAGCCAATAGTATAAAGATTTAATCTTTCTAGAGTCTTTACAAGCTAGCAACAGGAAGTATACATTTTTCTTTATATTACTTTTTAAGAATATATTCTTGTTTTAGAGATAAAAAAAAATCAGGCTTGGAGAGGTTAAAGTAAATAATGTGTCTAACTATAAAAGCAACAATTTTAACACATTCTTCCTAGCTGCAAAGTCCACATCCTTTCCATCAAGCCAGGTTGACAATCTATATACTAATATGTGAGCTATGACAAATGTAAACAGAATTAGCATGAATTCACCAAGCACATTCCTATAAATAGTATAGCACTGCAAAGCCTCCCCACATGAGAACATCTCAGAGTATTTTCAACAATTGTGTCACGAGGTATTACATATACAGGCTCTACTATGCTAACAATACTGTTTCATTTCAACTATGTTCAAAATCAACTGTCAAACACAAAAATTTCCCCAATATTGTTACTCAATAAATATATGTGAAACTGATAAAATGCTAAATGCCTTGTCTTTCTTTTGGAGTGGTCATGACAGAGCTGAAGTGAATGGTTCCTTGTCACTTTTCCCCTGTATATCATAAATATCACTTGGAAAGAGTCATGGTCAGCACACAGCAGATGTTTGGTACATTTTTGAATAAACAAGTATATGACAATAATGAGTAATAACAACTATATCTATTGCTTAAACCCTATTTTAATTTTAGGTTTATAGAAGGTTTAGGCTTTTCACTCAATAATTACTATGAATACTTCCTTTAACTTTTCTACATCTTTCAATCTTTAAGTCCTTCAAAATTTAATTAGGTTCCATTGTTTTTGTCTCTAATATGGTTTCATCTTCAAGAATGTTACACAGAATTGTAAATAACAGACTGTTTGAATGTGTACTTTTACATAATGTTTGCATGTATCTTAATTCTTAGGCAAATATACAATCAAGAACAACATAAATTTTCACAATCTCATTAACAGTGTTTTACTCTCCCAATTTAACAATTCTTATTAAATAAAGACATTCACTTGAAAGATGAGCAAAATGAAATAATGAGAAAATAAGTTATTACATAAAGAAAACAATAAATGAAGTGCCAGGAATCAACTCAAAAAATTTGTTTGATAGCCAAAAGTGTTTTGGGTTTGGTGTATGATTAAAATGCATATCAACAGTTTCTTTTTTCTCCAAGTGATAAGGGGATTTAATCATAAGAAAAATAGAGGCCTAGAAAATGTCTATTATTCTTTGTGTTTTCCCCACAACATAATACTCAACTCTATTTTGATATTGAAAGTATTATTTTAAAGTCCCACTCTGACAAATGATAATAATCAGTTATAGTATAAAATGATGCTACTACCATGAGGATAAGAAATAAACTGAACCTGACAGACATAGAAGGATTTTCCCACTAATTTTAGGTTAAGTACTATTTATTAATTAGGTACCTAATGTACTAGTAATATACGACAAATACTTCGAGTGGAATTAAAATTGTCGGCAAAGACTAAACTTGCAATATCATAATATGTGTAGCTTTCCAGTTTATATGATTCATTTTTAAGGTGAATTTAGAAGCTTTCCTTCACTTGTGAATGTGGTACAGATGATATAAACAAAGCTCCCTGTTTGTATAGTGGTGTCTGGAAATTAATTCTAAAATCTCTCAATGTCCTCATATTAATAAACGTTTTTAATAGGTTATGTTTTTAACTTTAGCAGTCAAAACTTTAGTGTACTGAAGGTATTCAATATCCTTTCTGTAGCATATCAGCACTAATATAAATATCTTACCCATAGCTTTGTAAACAATTTAACAGCAGAGAAAATTTTGAAAACAAATTAATATTACTCAATCAGAGCAAATAAAAACAAAAAGAAGGCAGTCAAGGGTGATCTTACCTCCTTTCTACTTTGATAGTCTCTTTAAAGAAGTTTGCATCTTCTTGCATTATAAATGTGCAGAAGAAGTATACAGACTGGTGGGTATAATCTTTATTTCTGATTAGTATTTATAAATTACAGACTATCTGATTAGACAACAAGGTTTGGTGATATCACTCTCAAAAATATAAGCATAAGTGGAGTTTCAAGAGGCTTTAGGAGTTTTAAAATCGATAGTGCTGTAATACTTTTGTAGGTAATCTTTAAGTAGTTCCTAACGCAAATGGGGACAGTATATGATCAATATTAATGAACGACAGAATTCAACAGCATGTTTTCCAGGCATTTTTATGCAAGTTTATATAAGTATGTCAACAAGATTAATTGCTCACAAAAGCAATAGATCTATACAATTTACCACTTTTCTACATCTACCTCCTCACAATCCCAATAGTAAAGTTATTATGTGTAACATGGTTAGCTTCTCACACATTTGGAGACTGTGCTCCAAATCATGAATACCTTATGGTATATACCCCTATTATTAGGAAGTGGATCCTCTCCTGTGATAATGTGTACCAAGATTTTGTTAATTATGCAAAGTACACCTCCCAATCATTGGCAGTTAGATATTAAAAATGAAGATACACTCACTTTAGATTATGCAGTAGAGAAATGCCAATAAGGCAATTGCAAGAGAATAGTATACCTATTTGTTCTAGCAGTACAAATAAATAAGAATAATTATGACCCACGTCTACTCTAAATTCTGGTTTTGAAAGCACACTGAAATTCTCTCATAGCATTGCCTTTACATTTAATAATGTCTGAACAATTTGGCAGTTGCCAGTTTGAGCTATTGCCACTCTATTTTAAAACTAGTTGAAAAGAAGAAATTATTCTGGGCACATTCATATGACTGATGTTTTAAAAAATTTTTATACTATTTACTTCTTTTTCTCCTCTTTTCCTTCCCTCCTCCTTTGTTCCTTTCTTCCACGATAAATGTAAATGTGCCAGATTCGGTCATTTGAGGAGAAAAATTGTCTATGGATATTTTATATTTAAAAAGAGAGATAAAATATTCTAATACAATATCTAAACATCACTTTCATAGAGGGATAATTAACAATTTTTTCTTTAAACTATGAATATATTTAGAAAGATTATGAAAATTAACATCTGGATAATTATGAAAATTAACATCTGGGGCGAAACAGATTTTTTTTTCATACCTGTTTATAACTTTTCCCCTCAAGTATTAAGGCTGAGTATAACTAATTAGAACAAATTAAAAAAAGAATGAATGATGGGCTGTCTTTATAACTGTCTGTAGGAAGGCATGGAGGTGATAGAGTCTAGAAAGGTTACTTCAGAGCACTTGAATTCACTTTTCAGTATTGCTATGTCAAATTATCACAAATTTTGTAGCTTTAAACAACAGAAAAAATTTTTTTTTTCTTCATAGTCATAGAAGCTAGAATTCTGAAGCCAAAGAGTTAACAGGGCCACACTCTCTCTGAATATTTTATAGGAAAAATGTCTTTCTTGTCTATTTCAGCTGCGGGCGGTTTCTGGCATTCCTGGGTGTGTAGTACCACAATGCCAATCTCTGACTGCCTTCATATGCTCTCTTCCCTGGATTTTCGGTGTCCTTTCCTTTTCTGATAAGGACACTGGTAACTGAATTTGGGGCCCTCTCTACTGCCAGTATGATTTCATCTAGATATCCTTCACAATTCACATCCACAAAGTCCTTGTGAACAGGTGAACTGTGCTCAGCTCAAATTCACATGTTGATGACTGAGCTTCAGTACCTCAGAATGGCACTCTCTTAGGAGACAGCACCTTGAAAGAAGTAATTGAGGTTAAATGAGGTCATACCGGAGCACCCTAACCCAATCCAACTGGCAACCTTGTGGGAGCAGGAAATTTAGGCACACAAAGAAACCCAGTGATTCTGTCACACAGAAAAGAGCCATGTGAGGACACAGACAGAAGGTGGCCATCTGCAAGCCAAGAAGAGAGACCTCAGAAGAAATCCAACCTGCCAACACTGAAGTTGCTTTCCTTACAGAAAATAAGTCAATTAAGGAAACCAGAGTTTTATTTTATTACCAGAATTGGATGATAATATGCTCATATTTATCAATGTTAACATCTTAGCTAAAATTAATTGCTCTTGGTTGTCACATAGCAGTGGCAGATAAGTTTGGTTGGTGGTGGAAATGAAGAGAGAAGTCTATGTTAGAAGCTGTTATTAGGAAGAATCCAGAAATACTTATGTAGGTGGACAGAAGGAAGTACCAAAGAAGGAATAAAGATTCCTTGGAGTTGCTCTTTATTCATTTGAAACTTTCATCTGAGCTAGGTTTACTGATAGTAAGTCATCAACTTTTTGAAAGAGTCATGGTGTGTGTTAATTCTACAAACAAAAGTAATAATGGTGGCACAGTTGTCAATACCTTCCCCCACGGTGGATGAATATTGGTATGACTTTAAAAAAATGAGTTAACATATTAGAGCAAAAGAAGCTATACACAGTGATGACTGTATCTTAGTATGACTCACTCCCCCATTCTCTTTCCTGTCCATTCATCTTGCACACTGCTTCCCAAACAAGCTTTCTATAATACTAAGGGCATCATGGAAATTCTCAGCTCAGAAAGCTTAATTTCCCCAATACTAATATATAGTCACATTATATATGTGTGTGTGTGTTTTCTTTTATCCTCTATAACATTACATCACTTGGGGCATATTATGGTTTACCATTAATATTTGTTGATTGACTGTTTGATATTATCATTGCAGGGCAAATACAGTGATTACAAGACAAAAACAATGTCATGCCTTTCAAAGACTAAGAAATCTAGATCTGATATAATGTGCTTAGGAATAGAAAAGATAGTATATAGAAATGTTTTATTATAAATTGATGAATGTTATGAAAATAAGCTCTATCACTATTAAATTTAGTAAATATAAGGTGCGGATACAATTCAAGGTGTTGGGTCAATGAAATAAACATTCTCAAAGTCCAAAACAGACATTTTTTTCAATGCATAGACTATCACAATAACCAATGTTTTAAATGCTTTAATTAGTGCATTTGTTATATATAAAATTGGGTTTATTTTGACATACTCATACAGGCATGGAATATATTTGTCTTCTCCTCAGTCCCCAGGGATTTCTCTTTCCCTCCTTCCTCCCCACTTCCCTTCCTCTATTCCATTGGTCTTTCTTCTACTTATTTATAGTTTTATTTAATTGGTGTTTCATAGATATAAAGGCAGAATTCACTGTAGTATATTTATATATGTACATAGAATGATTTGGTCAATTTCATTCCACCATTCCTCCCTTTTTCCATCTCTCCTCCCTCTACATCTCCTTCTTCTGATCACTATTTCACTTTCATGGTGTCCTCCCATCCCCTTTCCCCTCTTATTTTGCTCTAGCAGTCACATATGAGAGAAAACACATGACCCTTGACTTTCTGAGTCTGGCTTATTTCACTTGGTTTAGTGTTTTCCAGTTCCATTCATTTACCAACAAATGCCACAATTTCATTCTTTATGGCTGAATAAAATTTCATTTCATATATAAACCACATTCTCTTTATCCATTCATCTGTTCATGGGTACCTGGGCTCGTTCCACAACTTAGGTATTGTGAATTGTGCTGCTATAAACATTGGTGTGCCTGTAAAGTTTCTATACAATAAGGGGAAACAAGAGCATGGAGGGAGAGCCTACAGATGGGGGGGATCTTTGTCAGCTACTCTTATGAAAGGGAATGAATATCTAAAATATATAAAGAACTAAAATCTTAACAACAAAAATTAAATAACCCAATCAATAAATGGGTAGAATAACTAAGCAAACACTCTCAAAAGAAGAAATACAAATGGCCAACAAATATATGAAGAACGTTCAACATACCTAGAAATCAGGGGATTTGAAAATCAAAACTACACTGAGATTTCATCTTACTTTATTTAGAGTGGCAATAATCAAGAATACAAATAATAATAAATGTTGGCGAGGATGTGAGCAAAAAATCACACTCACACTTTGTTGGTGGTACTGCAAATTAGAATAATCACTCTGGAAAGCAATATGAAGATTCTTCAAAAGACTAGGAATAAAATGAATATATGATCCATCTATTCCACTCCTTGGTATTTATGCTAAACAACTAAAATAAACATTTTTATATTATTTTGATGGCTACTATAATAATCATGTGAAAATATTTTCCATGTGAAAATTCCTATGAAAAATTCAGAAAACATAAATGAAATACAAACTGATTGATATAAAAAAAAGAAAAAAAATTAAAAGAAAAATTTAAAAGATACTCCATAATTTTGAAGCAATCTAAGAAAATTCTTTTAAAAACTCATCTTTAATCAGGGAACCAAACAAAGATATTTTCCATGTGCAAATAACTAGTTTAAAATGCATATAATTCAGAATTCACAAGCCATTCCCTGCAAAATATAATTCAGTCTTGAGAATACACACAAGTGAAGGGGTGGAAAATGGTGAGATATCATCCAAATTTGCCTTTAGCTATCATAGTTTGGTTCATGTAAATGTAATAGGACATAGATAAAGACAGAATAGACACCACTGCTTTCTATATACATTTTATAAGAAAATATCTGAGCTTAAGTTTCAGCAACATCAGGCAATCTCACTCTATCACATGGTGTCTCTAAGCAACTGCAAAATTTCCATGTTCTTCATCAATCTTTTTCTGACAGCTCTTCACCTTTTTCAGGTTCCTCCTCAACTTGCTGTCTATGCAGCATGATTAGCATCTCACTGTACACTGCTTTGTTCTTTCATTATTCTATGGGTCTCTTTTTGTCTCTGACTGGATTATAAACTATTTGTGCACATGCATCCTGACTTCTTATATTTTTGTACCCCCAGAGACTGTAAAATCCTAGGTATTTGGTTATTACTTCATACATTTGTACTCACTGAAATATAGTTTTGGAAATGTCAACATATAACCTAAAATACTAACCATAATCTATAACAAAAAACAAAGTTTAGAGATTGGATACATTTTTTAACTGTACCCCTTTTAATTTGCATTAGTAAATTGTGAGAACCCAATTTTAAGCCTATAGCCTAGCCAAACTTTCTTTGCCAAATGCTGTAGCAATCTATAATAGATTGTGACTAGTCTTCTAATTATAAATAAAGGGGCACACTATTGCAACAAAACTAGAGCTCTTTCTCTTAAAATTGGCGAGGTGATTTTGATCTTGGAGACAGTGAAAGGAGGTGAGGGGGGTTTCCATTTCTACTTTTGGAATCAGTCCTCCAGGACCACCATCTTAATCATGAGGGGGAGAGATCCCTGCTGGAGCTGTTTCAGCTATGCTTGGGTGGAAAGTGCCCCCACTCTAGACTTCACAGATGAGAACACTGGAGGCACAGCTGGACAGGCAAATTGCTGTTTGCATTCCCTCCTCAGTCTTTGCGTGTGGCTTATTTGTGGCAGACTTCAGAAGGCATAAAACAAAGCAGGCATGGATTCTGGCCAGCTGGCCATCTGTTCCTTCACCCACTGTGATAATTTGGTCTTGTAGAATTTTGTTAAGTGAGCATTAAGTAATGACCATGTCAAACAGGGTACATAGTGACTATTTCTTAATCACTGGATGAAAGCTTAGGGAATGTTTGCCCAAACACAGAAAAGGTCACTAAAGCTTAGAGGAGAAAAAAAAAGCAGTGAAATAGATGCATAACAGCAACAATTAACTTCATCTAGATTTTTACTTTCGACCATGTTGAATCCATGTCAAATAGAACAGGGTAAATGTGGTATGAGGAAGCTGTGTAAATATCATCAAAGTTCCTAATGATCCACTATGCATGTGGCAATGTGTACAGACAAACTAAAGGAAGACTTTTAAAACCAAGAAAATATGGGAGAGACTTTATCATCCTGACTGAATTAAAGGCATTTATAGTCATTGACATCAAACGTTTCAAAATCATTCCCAAGAATAACAGCAAGTAGTCACTTATTGGCCAGAATACTTCCTGTGCTGGTGTTTTTTAAAAGATCATTTGAAGGATCTCATTCTGAGACAGCAGCTTTTTTCTCATATATAATTGAACTGCAAAACCATAAGCTTTTTAAATCCCCTGAATGGATACTTAATGATACATTCAATGAACTATATATTTGGGATCGTTTTCCTAACTGATCTTAAACAATGTTAATCCAAAATTTCTGTTGGCTCATACTGCCTGGTATTGCAAAGTCTATACATTGGGATGAATCTGAGATGTTACTGCCACTGTTTGCAAAAATTAACCAAATGCTTCACCTCGTTATGTTGTCTTGAACTTCTACGACATAAAGGAAACATCTTCTCCCAGAATTCTATTCAAGTAGTTCTCCAGTTCAGAATACCTTTCTTTACAACCTCACTTTGACTACTACAAGTTTCATATCCTCCATCAATTCTTCCCTATCATTTATTCTTATTTTCTTCAGTGCATTTCTATTACTTTCTGTTATATACTCCTTCCACTCATTCACTCATTTATTCACCAATACAATCATTTAGTTCATATTTGGAGCTTGCTCCTATTGAGTTCTAGAAGTAGCTTGGTACCAAGGTTCAAAGCAGAACAGTTGCATGTTGCAGGTAACTTTAGTCATATGGGAGGACTGAAACTAACCAATCACATTTTTTAAAAAAAGAAGGAAGGAAATTGGCCAAATTACATTTTGTTCATGTGTGAATATGTAACAAATCCCATTAATAGGTGTAGTTACAATGTACCAATGAATACCTTTTAAAACTGAAAAGTAATTATTCAAGGAGTCATAAAGGAAAGGCATATTGTGTCCTAAGAAACTATTAATAGGAAATTTCCTGAAAACATAAACTAGAAGTTTAACACCAAGTAAGGCCAGGTAAGGGAAAGAAGAATATGAATATTCCATTGTAGGTCTGTGGAAAGAGAAACAGGACCAAAATAAAAGCCTATCAAGAGGCCACTATAGCAGAAATAGACAGAGAAACAGTGGGAAGTTAGGGATTAAATTGTGAAGGCCTTCAAAATCCATGTGTGTAAAAAAATCCTGTTTTGTGGACTACATTCACATCTTTCAACAATAAAACAACAGACCTGGATTTCAAAACTTTACAGAAAATCTGTTTGTTCTATAGAGTACGCTTGAAAAGGATCAGCATAGATAAAAGCAGACCAGTTAAGATCACCTTGCTAGACCAGGTAAATTGTGACAGGGACTTAGATTAAAGTAGCAGTCTGGTAGATACAGACCAAAATGGAGCAGATTTCAGAGAAAATGTTCAAAAATGACTACTCTGCGTCTCGATTTCACATCCCAGTGATAAAATCACCTATTGGTGATGTTTGCTGACACTGCCATACAGGAAGAGTTTCTAGGTCGGGAGGGATGATCATGAGTAATCTTTGCTGACATGTTATTCAAAAGGTAGTATCAAGTAGCAGAGGATAGCATGGCCTGGAAACAAAAATAGTGATATTCCTGGGAATAGGTGGCAGTTTATAGGCAGGGATATTGCTATCTGATGAAAGCTAAAAGACAGCAGAGGGAAAATATCTGGGTGTGGCGGCACATGCCTATAATCTCCGATATTTGGGAATCTGAGGCTATAGGATCACAAGATCAAAGCCAGCCTCAGCAACTTTGTGAGGTCCTAAGCAACTCAGCAAGACCCTGTGTCAATCAGTCAATCAATTTTTAAAAAGGGCTGGGGATGTGGCTCAATAGTTAAATGCCCCTGGGTTCAAAATCTTGTACCAACACACACACATACACACACACACACACACACACACAGAGAGAGAGAGAGAGAGAGAGAGAGAGAAAAGAACAGAGAATCCAAGACTATGCCTCAAGAAATGCTGTCATGTGATGGCCAGATAGACCATACAGTAAAAGCAGTGGCCAGAAAAGTGAAAACAATTAGTAGGAACAATGTATCATTGTGGCAGTTCAACTGTTCAAAATACTCATATCTCATCATTGAGAATAGATGCTCAGCATCTGTAGCTGTGGGATTTCTGTTTTATGCTTCTTTGTAAGCCACTTTGTTTTGTAAACCTCACAGCACACAACAAATATGCGACTCATAGACCAAGTACACTGGCAATGCCTATTAAGGAAATCTTCTCTTTATGTGACATTATTTCATACCACAGGGCATTCTGGTTGATCCCTTTGCTTATAAAGAATCACATTCCCATAAACAAAGAAACACCAAGTTGGAGAACTGGCCAATGCTTTCTGTTTCCAAAAGAACTGTTATTTGGCCTATAGAAGGAAAAGCAAAAACATGGGAACAAAAAGAGAAATATCTGACCACAGGGAAAAAGAGAGAACATGTGAAGTGATGATTCATGTTTTCGGATTTGCTGAAAGTGTTTTCTGGCAATTTTTGTTTTGCTGAAATCTCTCTCTCTGGTGCTGCTGCTGCTCATTGTGGACTCTCCTTTACTAAGCTGGATGCCTTTTGTTTGATGGTATATCTAAGACTGGTTCCTGTGAGATCATTCTGATTATGGAGCTGACTACACTGATCTATCCTGAGGATAAGAAAACATCTAGAAAGCTTTGCCTACAGGGTTAGACAAAGCATCAGAAAAAAAAAAATTAGGAATGATAACAGCACACTTTATGCAGAGTACTTGTCTGTACGCTTCCCAGTAGGCATGAAAATGTAAGAATTAAATATTTGAAAAGTCTTGAAATTCACTTAAAATGCATATAACAATTTATTACCATTGCAAACCAAATTAAAAATGTTCAACTATTAAACACAATTTACTTTCTAAACCCACAAAAGTATTAAATGTATACAGCCAGATTTGTATTACTATAAAAATTTTATTTCTACTTTTCCAGTATTATGCATTTAAATTTGTAAATTCTATGTTACATTAATCACATGAATATAGATGGGCAAATTTTAGATGAAGCTATAGTAATTACTGTATTCCCCATAAAAGAAATCATTCCTGCTGACAATTTTTGTGGTGGATATTGTTAAAGATTGACTGTAGTTCATAAAATGGCAAGGCTTCTTTCATGAAAGTTATTAGACATTTAAGCTCTCCTCAGTTTGATCAAAATGATAAAGCAATTAAATAGGATACTTTAATATCACTATCTTTAGACTCTGACACTGTATTTAATACTACATAGAATATGCTCATAGAACCATTAAAAGAAGTGGCAATAATCCAGGTTTGACTGAAATTTAATATTTATAATGTTTTAACATTCTAAGTAAAATATACTTATTGAAATTATCAAGATGTCACCATCTCTGGATCAATAAGAAACTTGAATTCAGGGAAAAATACTTTGCATTATTTCTGCCCATTGTATTTTCTTATTTCCAATAAATTTATCTTTGGTTATATTTTTTATAGTATAAATAAATATTACACAAAAGAGAAACCTTTAGTCAATAAACAAATATATCAAGTACTTAATTAGACATGTTATTACCAATAATCTATTTAAAAAGAGTAGGTCTGGACTATCACTCTTTATGACCAGGATAAAAAAAAAAAAGGTATAAGTTTTTTAGAGTATCCAATAATTTACTGCAAGTGGCAGCATTTGTGTTTTTTACTTGGTCAATACTGAAGATTTTAGTGTGATTTTTTTTTTCCTGCAAAGAGGTTTTTTAAAAGTTATTGATAAGTCTAATTGTGGTAGGTCACAACAAAATAAGGAGATTTGTGATTATTTAGTGCTAAAATAATCAGCATAAATACATAGACAAGTAATTTCCATAGATTCAACTAAACTATGCCCTCACATAGTTGTGTAAGACATGATGGTAGCTTTTATTGATATGTTGAATTCTAACAGAAGATTGGTAAGCAGCAAAAATATCTTTAAATAGGAATTTGAAAGATAATATACTTTTCAGGATTAAATATCTATGTATGTGCTCTGAGGCTCACCCATGTGTTATTATACTTCTTTCATAGTTTTCAGGATGAAATAATTTTAACTATCTGTATATCATAAAACTTGAGGGCTCACATTCTCTTTGATCTATGTGCTTGAAGGAAGCCAGAAAAATCTCAAGGTTAAATTTAGCTCTTCCCATAGGAGCTACCTCAGTTCACCTGAACTAAAATGTGCAATCTTTGATGTAGACACCTGTGTTTGCAAGGCCATTCATTTTCTTTTCTTTTTTTTTTTGGTGGGGGGGCAGGGTATGATACTGGGGATTGATCCCACAGCTTCATGCATGCTAGGCAAATACTCTACCACTGAGCTAAATCTTCAATACAGGTCTCTCAATTTTCATTAAGTGGATGCCATTACTACCTCTGCCTATGCTGCCTTTCAGAGAATAAGGGAATATATGTGTTCATCTTGCACCCAACTCATTAGAAATGCTTTGAACTTTGCCTTCCAAATACTGCAGGCCAAAAAGTCAGAAAACACATGAATGCCAACAATAAATAATTCATTAATATTGCATTGCAGATAGAAATAGTTTGGGTACATGACCCTTGTTGCTGTGCAGAACATGCAAGAAAGACTTTGTATTCCGAAAACTACACTGGCTGCTCCCTCTAAGGAGCTGTCGTCTAATTCCTTCATCTCTACTGAGCCTTTGTTCAAAAACATCTTCTCAACAATGGTTATCATGAAGCAGACTACTTAAAATGACTAACCCTACCCCTCAACCCAATATTTCTGTTTCTCCCTTACTGAACCTTGTTTTATTAGTAGTATTTATAAGCTTTTAACATCAAATAAATTTACTTACATGCTTTTGGGGTGGTGTTTATTTTCTGACTCCTCTCAATAGAATGTAAGTTCCATGAAGACATGGGTTTTGTTTTGTTCACTGATATTTTCAAAGTGCCTGGAAATGATGCATTTATCTCATCCTTTTATTTTTCTTAAAGTGTTTTTTTTCTTTAGATATTGATGGACCTTTATTTAATTCATTTATTTATAGGTGGTGCTGAGAATCTAACCCAGTGCCTTACACATGCTAAGCAAGCACTCTACCACTGGGCCACAACCCCAAGCCCTCATCCCATCCTTGACTGAATATGTCTCTACAGGAAATAGAACCTTAAACTTGCTCAGTATTGCTCAAATGGTGACTTTAGCCCTGTGTTATGCCAGAATCATCTAGCCATGTACATTATATCATTTTGACAAATACAGAAATGCTTTTTAGGATTCTGTTTTAGTGTTTTCCCATGAAACCAAAAAAATCAGAAAAAAATACCCTGCTTTAATTTATTTACTTCAATTGAATTATACTAACTAGGTAACAAGGAGAAGTATCTCTGAACTTAAGACCAAGAATAGTCTTGTTTCTTATGAGCAACAGGTCTACTTTATTCTTATGGACAATTTGATCTTATAGCATCAATTGGTCATTAGAAACTTGTTAAGCACCTGTGCTTGAGGCTCTCTGATTAATGACCCACATCAGAATATAGCCAATGGCGTCAAGAATCTTATATTCCAATAAATAGTAGTACAGACAAATATGTAACCTAAATATAATTGAATTAGTGCTAAATCAGAGTAAATACAGAGAGTTCTGACAGTGCCAACACTCCCTATATACCTGATAACCTATATCTTATACTTAGTGAATTAATATATTTTTCTGGATTAGAAAGACTGTGTCCAAAGTACAGATATAAAGGCTCTGAGAAGATGTTATCACTATTCTAGAACTCAACCTCCTTTGCCTATACTTTTTTATATTATTAGCAAATTCTGATATTGGATAAAAATCTCTGATTTATATAAGGCTAATCTGACAATCCAAGTTTTTGAATTAGCTCAACTCCATTGAGTTAGACTTAACATAAACCAATTCCAATGCTCACAAATTAAGGAATGACTAGATAATCTACAATATAACTCTGAAATGGAATAGTATGGTGACAGTTACATTAAAAAAAATAATATATGATAAAATTGCATAGAATTCTATGTAATACAAAAAAAAGCACAGTATATGGTGTGATTAAGTAAAATCATACCAAAATCGAGGGTATATCATTGCAGTATCACCCAATGACAGGCATTAGAAAAAGTAAACAGGTTTTGAAAACAGGATTAAGATGCAGAATTGCATTATAAAGAGTTTGATAAAGGAGAAGGTCAACACTGTCATGGAAATCATTCTGAAAGTCCTTGTAATTGATAGTCTATTTCACAAATGTTCCAGCTCTCATGGACACAAGGAAGCATAGCATTTTATCCCTTTTCCACTCAGAAGTATATATGTGAAATTCTTTGGCCAATCTCCACTGTGAGAAGAAATAATGTGTGCCACTTCCAACAGAAGTTTTAAGAGCTAACAAATGATTAATCATGTATTTTCCCCACTGCTTTGGTAACTGTGGGAAGTTGAGTTGTATCTTTGTTAATCTGTCCCTGGGTGTCCACAGTGAACAGAAATCCTCTACTGACTCGTGCCAAAACTTTTGTGTTTTAAGCCTCTGGTATCTGATTATAGCTCTCTCATAGGGCACAACCAAGTTCATCCTGACTGATTAAGCATCAGAGGGGAAATGGGAGTCTGAGGAATCTCTTCTGTTATATTTTTTAAACTATAAAAGTTAAGCAAAGTTTGTGTAGGCACAGAGGTTTAATACTAAGTCAGTCAGGAGTACACAAAGGAGAGTGAACTTGACAGTATTGGAAACAAGAACCAAATGAATATAGAAGGTAAGGGTTGAAGAAGAGAGAGAATAAAAGGTGATTTGGGATTTTTATCCTGACATAGTTATTAGTTATGCCATGTATTGAGAAACAAAATGTATAAAGGCAGAAGTTAAGAATATTCAGTTTTTGCATAGAGGCCATTAGACATATGTAGCTGACGACTGAAAATGGAAGTTTAAAATTTAAGAGAAGGGTCAGCAACATAGAAGAGAGAGAGGAGAAAATAGAGTCCTATATATTGTGAACTGACAATTCTTATAGGTCTTCTTCATATAGCATCTCTAACAATTTTAATTTTACCATCTTGCTGAAAGAGCTGAAAGTCTAAGATGTTTAGCTACCTAGATTTGGGAGTGCTATTCATAAAAGAGTTAATGAAACCTGAGATAAATTACATAAAGAGGGACAAGGAGACCATAAGACAATCTCCAAGAAGCAGCAAAGTAAGTGGGAAACAAAGTATAAGAGACATTCTTAATAGCAAAGTGACAGTACAATGTCACTTAGGCTAAGGAAGGAAAACATAAGACATGAATTGTTGATCATGTTGAATGCTGCAAACAAAACCAACTACATTCATCATCTTCAAATTACTTGATTTTGGGGGCTGGGTTGTGGCTCAGCGGTAGAGTGCTCACCTAGCACATGCGAGGCTCTGGGTTCGATCTTCAGAACCACATTAAAAAAAAAAATTACTGGATTTTACCTTTCAATGGTTAACCTGTGAGGCACAAAAGCTGAGAAGGACTCTTTTTATTATATATTAATAGTTTGCACAATATTAATCTGAATAAATCTCAGATGTGTGGTTTATGAGCATTACACCTCATGTTTGCCTAAATTAAAATCTAGGGAATTAAACAAATACTACCACTAGGAATATATATATATATATATATATATATATATATATATATATATATATAAACTTTTCTCCAAGGAAACAAAATTCCACTCTTCTTACATAAATTAAGAGAAAGTATTTGCATTTTTTCTTTTACAAACTCTCTCAGAGGAAAGGCAGAATTTTAATTAAGAAGGGTAAACATTTATAGACAATTTTTTAAAAATTGGTGATAAATGCTTTTGGCATTTGCTTAGAAACAATAATTCTTGCAGACAATGTTTTCATCACTTAAAAATATAGCTTTGATTTGCTGTTTCAAAGAGTTCTCCACTTTGATTGTTTTTTATTTATAATATATTTATTCTAAAAGAGCCAAAGAAGCCAGACTTCAAACAAAACCTCACTTTAGTGAAGAATATTTACAGAATTTTTTAAAATTCTGTAATACCAAAATTATGAAATTTATTTTAAATGTTTTGCTAGAAAGTGATGGTTTACAAAAAACCTCCTCCTGTTAGTCAAATTCACTTTCATATACACCACAAAATAAACTCCATTGCTTATCATTTGAACCTAACAATATAGAACACAACCATTTTAAAATTAAAATACTTTAAACACTGTCTACTCTGATTATATTTGTTACTGAAATTCCTTTTTTTTCATCAAAATGTACATAAAAATAAGAGAGAATTCAGGCATCAAGATAATATATTTTTTACAATCAAGTTCCATGTCTTTGATGTTCAGCCTCTTCTTCATATGTAATTAAAAAATTCTTCCCTTTTCTTCAATTATATTTTAAAATTTTCTCGCATCCACCAAACCCCCAGACTTAGTCATTATCCACTTATTTTCTTTCTTATTCTACATATAACTTCTCCTTCTCTCTTCTGCTTGTGTTCCAATTAACTTGGAAATTCTGCAGGTCCTTTATGACGGTACATCAGCATCCTTCAAAGAGTCTTCTGCTCTTCTTTGAAGTAACATATTAGTGATCTCAAAATCGTTCTTAAAATTCTCTTTTCTATTATGCCCATTTATAAGCATAAGTTAATTGGCCTGATACCAATTTTCAAAAAAATACATCAATTAAAAGTGAAGTGTTATTTTTGAGTGGCTGCTAAGAGCCAAGTATATGATGCATGGCATTTTTGGTCAAAGGTGATGCCAGCTAGCCATTGAGATGATATGATTATGTTAAGATTTGCATTCATATGGATATTGGACTCCTGCTGTTCACCTAGGCCGGCTACAGGACTCCTGGAGAGTTCCCATTGGTTGGGGAAGTACAGTAGGAGGGAGTTCCGGGGGAGGAGCTCTCTCTGTGGTCCGGGAGAAGGCCGCGTGGGTGGAAAAAATCTTCCCGGGCGGTACCGGACATTGGCGGCAGTTTCAAAAAATAAACTTTGTTCCTGCTTGAGTGGCTCGTGATTTTGTGCCCAGCCAGACTGCGGCAGGTGGCTTTTAAATGCAGTGTGTCCTATAAGCAGGCCTAATCATTAAAATAGTAACTATTGGGGCATGCATATATGTTTGTACTTATCTACATCACTTTTTTTTTTTTTTTTCGGGAACAATCTTAAGCAGTTCCCAAATGCTTCATGTTTAAGCTACAAATATTCCAATAAAAATAGCGGTGGATGGTAATCTTATAAGGAGAAGAAAAACAATGAATTCAGATATATTATTTTAAAAGAACCTCACAGGAGCAATTTACAATGTGTAATAGTTATAATATTTAAGATTGTATAAAGAAGCTGTGTCTACTGGAAGAACTTGACTGTTTAATGATAGGTGGTGAACAGTAAGGTTATTCTCAACTTCCATCAATCATTGGGTAGAGAAATTGGGAGTGTTGTAACACTCAGCAATAGAAATACATGTATTTATTAAGTATCCAGTTCACTGGTAAATAAAGTGGAAGAAATTCCATTAAAATGTTTTCTTGACATATTTTTCACAGCAATCCATTGGTATTTTCTCCTCTATCCCCCCAGTTTCTCAACATGATGATTTCCCAAGGGTCATATCCACATTGCACTGAGATACTTGGCTCTTGTATCTGAATTTGGAAAGAGGTTAGACGTGTGTCTAAGCACATTATACTTTGCCCTTTATTGTCATCTCCTTCAAAGGAAATTTTCAAAGTATAAGAAATTTACTGAGTTATCAAAAAAAAGTGTGTTAAAATTAGCCTGAAAGTAAAATTTAAAATAACAATAGTTTTAAAGTTCATTTATTCAAAATAGTAATTAAATTCATAATTAAACTTCTACTCCCAATTGTTAAAATGAATTTAAACAAATAACAGTTTTCATGTACTATGGAAAGTATGTGTTTTCAATTCAAAATGGATAAGCTATACTGAGTTGGTTTTATACACCAATGATAACATTGAAATGGAAGTAAGATTGGGTTTAGTTTTATGTTTTACAACTCTGTCACTCTAGTTAAGATGACTAGATAAAATAAATGCACTTATTTTATTTTTCTACAATTTGATGATCTGTGTTTATTGTTTTGCAATGACTGAATCTAGAATTAAAGAACCTATAAAACATGAAATAGTTGTAAAATCATGTTAAAATAGTTAAGAATAAATTTGTAAACTTCAATTTTTTTCTTTATAAAACAGAAAGGAGCTAGCTTATAATGTGCTTAAAACATTGTTTATCTCTGTGTTTTCCTTACCAGATGTTTTCTAGGCATATGTTTAAAGTAATATAAACACTATCATAGTTGCTGCCTAATTTTTTATCTAGGACTCGCTTCTAAAATTATACAGTTGTCACTGAATAAAGGATTGTTCCATTATTATTAAATTGTGTTGGTTAAAGCATTGAAAATAACTGTAGGCTTTTTTTTTCAGTTTACTCCTTTTAATTTTTAAATTTTTATATATTCTTTGGGTTTTATGTATGGAATCTGTGATGCCTCATTGAGTAAACTATTGATTCCATCATTATATTTTATAACTAATTTTCATCTAGGAAATGCAAACCATAAAAGTTACAAAAATAATCTCACCCATCCTTATTGAATGTTTCAATACACATTAACATGTTTATTTACTTAAAAATTGCATATGCAGAAAATACCAACCTAATTCATTGTAGGTTTACTTAGCACATCTACTTTTATTGCTGTAGTAGGTTGAATGGACCCCCCACCGCCCACTCCACCCCACCCCACCCCCATTCACAAAGTATACCCATCTCCAAATGTTGGAAACTGTGAATGTTCTTATTAGAAAAATGTTTGTTTCAGATATAATTAAGGATGTTGAGATGGGATGTTCCAAAATTATACAGATGAACCTTATATCCTATAAGAAGCACCCTTCTGAGGCAGTAAAAGACATTGACAAAAGAGAAGGTGATGTGAAACTAGAGGTATAGTTTGCAGTCATGTGTTGGCTTCAAGGCAGTAGAGCCAAGGAATGCCAGTAGTCACCATGAACTGGAAGAATAAAGAAAGTCTCTATAGAGCCTACAAAGGGAACATGGCCTCTTTGACACCTCAATTTCAGAAACTCTGGTCTCAAAACTGAGAAAATAAATTTATTTTAAACCACCCCAGTGGTACAACAGTCTTCCTTTAACAGCAGATTTGCTTTCTTGGTTTCAATTACCTCAGTCAAATGCAGATAAAAAATATTAAATGGAATATTTTAGAAATAATTCACAAATTTTAAATTGCATGCAGTTCTGAAGTCTCATGAACCTTGTGCCACATTGCTCCATCCAGGCTGGGAAGTGAATCATTCATTTTTCCATTGTGTATCCATGCTATATATGCTACCTACCCATTAGTCACTCAGTAACTACTGATTATCAAATCAACTGATTCAGTGTCACAGTACTCTGTGTTCAAGTAACCCTTATTTTACTTAATAATGTCCCCGATATAAGAGTGGTGATTCTGGCAATTCAAATATGCCAAAGAGAAGTTGTAAAGGGCAGCCTCAGAAAACTAATAAATCAGTAGATGTCAAAAGGTTTAGGGGATGATATAAGTCAAGGAATGTGACTAACATGAACATAATTTGTACAACTCAAGAGAATATACTAACTTTCCCTCTCACTTTCTTTCCCATCTCTTCAGTCTCTGTCTCTCTCTTGCACCTTATAAGATCCCAAGAAATGATCTTACTTTTCATATATTAACCTGTTGGTCACAGGTTTTTTATATATATATTTTTTTTTTTTTTTTTTTTTTTTTTTTTTTTTTTTCTGTCCTCAACATTGCTGGGAATGCAATGGAAGGATGAGTCACAGTCAAGAATGAGTTCCCAGTCTAGGTGGAGAAACAATTCCAGTCATATTGTATGTGATAAAGAAACTCAAACCCCTTTGGACATAGAAACTATTGCTTCCCTTAACCTCTGTCCTATTCTTCTTTTATATTCACATAAACATGATTTACTTGGAAAGCAATAGTGGAGATCCTGTGATCTTACAGAGAACAGAACCCTTTCCCAGTCATGCTAATCTTAGTTAACTGCCACAGAAAACATTCCTAACAGTTACACAAGTTGAACTTTGGAAAGCGAGAAATCAGTGTGGTTTATAGCAGATATGGGTAGGATGTGAGATAAGTGTGAAAGGACTGAGAGATTCTGCAGAACTGAAAGGAAAAGAAAAGCTCATTCTAGACAAATGTAAACAGAAGCTTCGAAGGGAGAATGAACAGAGCATATACAACCTGGCATAAAGGAGGCTATGCTGCCTCTCCGGAGAAGAAGCATGGATGTGAAGGGTCATTTAAACTAGGCACAGGTTTCATGTACTGAAATTAAAGAATAATTTAAAGGACTCATTTTTATTGGTTTTCTCATTCTCAGAATAAGAATAAAATTTTAAATGGCTAACAAATACAAGAGAAAATGTTCAACATTCCTAGCAATCAAGAAAATGCAGATCAAAACTACATTGATATTTCATATTATCCCAGTTCAAATGGCAATCATCAAGAATACAATTATCAATAAATTCTAGCAAGGATGTGGGGGAAAGGTACACTCATACATTGTTGGTGGGACTGCAAATTAATACAATCATTTTGAAAGCAGTATGAAGATTCTTCAGAAGACTGGGAACGGAACCAACACATGACTCAGTTATCCCACTCTTTGGTATTTATCCCAAAGAACTAAAATCAGTGTACTACAGTGATACAAGCACATTAAAGTTTATAGCAGTGTAATTCACAATACTCAGGTGACAGAACTAGCCCATCTGCCTGTCAAAAATGAACTGATTAAGAAACAGTGGTGTATAGGAGAATAAAGAGAAGGGAGGTAGAAAAGAATAGGAAAGACAGTGGAATGAATCAGACATAACTTTCCTATGCACAACATATATGAATATACCACAGTGAATCTCACAGCATATACAACCACACAAATGGGATCATAATCAGAATAAGTTATACTCCAAGTATGTATAATATATCAAAACTTACTCTACTGACATGTACTTCTAAAAGGAACAAATAAAAAACCAACTGATTGTTTAAAAAAAGAAGAAGAAAATATGGTATACATACACAACACACTTTTACTCACTCCATAAAGAAGAATGAAATAATAGAATGTGCAGGTAAAGGAATGGAATTGGAGACAGTCATACTAAGTAAAATAAACCAGACTCTGAAAGTCAGGGGTCAAATGTTTTCTCTTGTATGTGAAAGCTAGAGCAAAATGAGGAGAAAACATGTTAGAGTCTGTAAACAAGTCAAGATGGCGCCTGGCATTTTGCCAGAGGGAGTGGTTTGTGAAGTAACGCCAGGGAGCCATTAAGTGTGGAGATTCCTTATTGGTTGACTGCTGTATCTAGTTTATGTTAATTAGATAAGCTGTGTGGAATGTATATATACCCCTCTGGTCCTACAATAAACAGCTCCCACTCCTGCTGTATCAATCTACACAAGTTCCTCGTCACCCCCCGGTTATTTTGCTGCAGCCGGACTGTGGCAAAAACAAATGAATGAGCAAGCAAAAAAAAAAAAAAAAGCAAGAGAAATCCATGAAAAATAGAAGGGATATTAGGGGAATAGAGGAAGGGGATTAAGAGTTCTAGTAAACTTCTATTTATTAAAGGGGTGGGAGGAGAAATGGGAAAAGTGAGAAACTTCAAAATAAAATTGACCAAATTGACCAACATATGACTATAACACAGTGAATTTTGCCTTTAGGTATAACTATGAAACACCAGTTTTAAAAAAATAAGTAAATAGAAGGATGACCAATAGAGTACAGGAAGGCAGCAAGGCAGGGAGAAGAGGAAGGAAACAGGAAATATTGGGAACTAAATGGAAAAAAATTATATTCCATACAGGTATGATTATGTCAAAATGAATCCCACTATTATGTATAACTAATTTAAAAATTTTTAAAAAAGAATAAAACTAAGATGAGTCAGTAGTTTAATCTTAACCTTCCACCAGTTTCACAAGGGTCAAGGAATACCAGTCACTGGGTGATACAAAAAGAGATGAAAAAAAAAAAAAAAATCACACTCTGAAAACTTGAGGTACTTCAGACTATGCTAAACTCTCCAATCTATCGCTCTATAAATTCCTAAAAAACTTAAAATATGACAAAAGTGTTTGAATAGTCTGGCTAAAGAATACCAGATTAAGGGTTTATCATGCCTTAAGAACTTAACATGGATCTGATTTTTCAGTGGTTTCTTGACAATCATATAAATAAGACTTAGTATAAAGCTCCTGTGTTTACATAGGCAAAGATATGGAATGTTCAAATGTTTCTGAAAAAATCCTTACTCCCTTACTCTCCAGACAATCTTATTTTAGCTTTGTTCTTAGCAGCTGAGCACTTGCCCAATTCCTTCCAAGGCATTGATACACTAAGGTCTGAAAGAAAAGGGGCTCAGAGGGCTTCAGTCTCAGGTAGGTTTCACAAAATCCTCTGGACAACATTTCAAGCTGCCTCACAGACCATTGGCTAAAATGTACCTTGGTTTTTATTCCTCACTTTTGTTATTGAGAACTGTATTGTTTGTTCTTTTTCAAGAGCTTCTAGTAAACTTTCAAAACAATCAACAGATCCTTCCTCATTTAAATTTATTTCTAGGGAAGCAGAAAATTGAATAGATATGGGATATCCAATGTTATTAGTTCTAGCATTTGAATAACTGCTTTGAATAAATGTAATTTTCCTTAAAAATAATATCCCTGAGAATATGCTACCTATGTACGTTTTATTTGATTTTGAAATATATTCCTAAATGTATTAATCAAGGTTTTTTTTTTTTTAAATGGACTATTCATGTAATCTTGAAAAAGAGACAATGCAATAAATCATAAAATGTTGTTAAAAAGTTCCAGCCCTTATATTATTAATCCTGGACCTAAGGCTAAAGAAACCTGGTCGATCCTCAAGCCTGTCTTCTTGGAGTCTGCCAGGTGCTCTGTACTGAGTATGTCCTTGCTCTGACCCTGCTCACACTCTAAAGCCAGCACTAAGTAGATGGTGTACCTATCATGCCTGAGGCTTCTTACAATCACCTTTGTGGTTTCCAGCTATTAGTTACTATCAATGGCTAAATTTTGGGCATTGTTAGCTGAAAGAGTTACTGAGCAAAAAAGTACTTTATTCTATGGCAACAAAAGTAGAAAGATGAAGATCAAACTAAAGGCCCCTTTCTTTCTGCCAAGGAATCCAAATAATAATTCAAAAAAATCCTTAATACTCTGATCAAATAGTCAGTGTTATCCTTTTATTTATTTATTTCTTCAGTTGGGAAATATCTATGATCATTCTTGTCTTTATAACACTCTCCTAGATGGAAAAAAAATGATATGGGTCCTTTGGTTAACAAGAAAAATCCGCATAAAATAAGTATGGCTTAAATTATTCATTAATCTAGTCATACAGCAATGTTTATGATCTGCTATGTATCAAACACTTATTGTAGCAGTGGAGACTTCAGTAGTTAATAAACTAGATTAAAAAAAAATCCCAGCCATTGGGGGGGAGTATGTATTCAACCTGAACAGAAATAAATAAACTACATTAAGCATTATGTGCAGACATTAAAAGATAAACATTAATATCATAATATAAGGGAAGGGAGTAATGAAAGGTAAAGAATGGTGTGAAATTTTTAGCCATGAAGAAGAGCAGGTGTTTTTTTCATCAAAATATGAAGGATGTAAAGAAGTAGCAGGCAGAAACCTGCCAGAGAATTCCACAAAGCAAAGGATTTGAGTGCTCAGAAGGGCCTGAGGCAGGGGAATGCCTGGAACTTGTGTTTGTGTTTATTTTACAGAAAAGGAAGGGCCACCTAGCAATAGGAGGAAATGAAGTCAAAGAGTAAGGGAGAAAGGTGAAAATAATAGTCCACCTTACATCTACTGGAGGAGTAGATGAAAGATGGAGAGGCCTTGAGGCAGAAAATTCATGCAATCTTACAGCCTTGTAAAAATATCACATTGGCAGCTCTGTTGGAAAAGACTGAATAGATGCAAAGGCACAGCAAGGTCAGTTGTGTAGTACTAAAAGTGTAGGAGAATGGAGTCTTAGACTAGGGTATGGGCAGAGATGATGGCAGGAAAGGACTATATTTTGGATTTATTTTGAAGATAGACCTAAGAGGATCTGGAGAGGACTGAATGTGCAGTAGACCTTAATGAGTTTGGCATTGAGATCCTGACATGGTGAGAACTTTTAAGAGAAGACTGAAGCAGTATAAGAGGCTGTATATTTTTAAAATGTGTGTGTGATGTGGATGAAGGCAATCAAGGGATTTTCCATTCCCTGCTTCATTCTTTCCCAAAGTATCTACATGGTCCAGAAACTACAATAGTAATCTGGTAAGCATTTAAAATATATAAAATTTTCTTCATGTTATTACATATAAATTTATACTACATGCATAAAAAAGTGAAAAATTCTGTAGCTTTTGCAATTAAAAAATATAATATTTAAAACTCTTTGAAAGGGAAAGGTAGAATTTAATGCATTAGAATAAGAACAAGTTTTTTTTTTTCCCCCAGAGAAACTGAATTGACTTCAAATAAAACAGATGAAATGGGACAATTAGATGTGGACTTCCTTCAATTAGTTGAAGACCCATAAGTTCAAAAGCTGAGATTTCCCAATAAAGTAGACACTTTGGTTCAAGACTATAATTTAGAAGTCCTGCCTGAGTTTCCAGCTTCTCTGTCGTACAGATCTCAGACTCATCAGCCCTCACAATCAGTGCATCCACACACACATATATTAGGTTCTGTTTCTCGGAAGAACTAGAGAAATCTCAGAAGCTCTCCTTTTGCCTTTATAACCTTTTCCATTTATATTCCTTTGTAACTATTAATAATACCATCTTTATTATTTTTTTTAAACTTTAATGCTTTTCATACTTGATTTTAACTTTAAGTAGGTTTAATTTTGGGCCCTTCTCCTAGTATTCTAGAGGTAAAGAACACAAAGTCTAATCATCAACGATGTACTATCATGAAATTTCTACAAATATTTAATAAATATTTAATTTACATCTCTGAGGGTAATCTTTCTACATTATAACATATGTTTCATAAAGTTGAATTGAATACACACACACACAAAGATTATTACTTATTTTTCTTTCAGGTTTAAATATTTGACTAAATTGGAATGACCATTCTTTACTATTTTAAACATAAAATTGTTATATTTCGGCTGTAGGTTCTTGAAAGCTTTTTAAATCTCTCATATAATAAAAATAACAACAACCTGACATAGACTGTGAATATCTAATAGTATTAGATAATGACCGACATTATCTAATACTATTAGAAACGTTGTAGAAAATACAGTCTAATCTGGTGGTCAGGTATTGAAATGTGAGAGAGGAGGGCAATATTCAACCACATCTAGGAAATAGGACCACTTAAACTTGGTAGTTCCTGTAAAAACAAATCATTAAAATTAAAAGGGAAAGATCAGGTCAGTAGAGATGAGGCACATGAAGATCTTGGACAAGCATGAAAAATGTGTTTATGAACTTGAGGAAAGACTAAACATTACAGTGAAGGTAGGATTTTTAAGAGTCACAATGCGTAACTCTGCACCTAAGAATATACACTTTAATAATACTGAGATGTGCACCAAATTTATTTGGCAGCAATCAGATTTCTAAAATCTCAAAGGATATTTTATAAACTGACACGGAAAGCATGCCAAGGTGTAGAATATCTATGAAGATATATAGAATATACCATGAAGCAACAGAGGTGATACATCTGTTAATTCCATTTGGCTTTGCTGGCTGTTGCATTGACCTATCATGCACTTCCCATTTCTGTTCTAAAGGAGTACCCTCAATGTTATTCATGTATTCACACCTCAGTGTGAATATAGTTCATGATCTTCATGAAAGCTTAAATAAACCTCATGCTTCAGCAGAGGGTCTTTTTTTTTTCCTTATTGGTGTATTATTGTTGTACATAATGGTGGGATTTGTTGTTACATATTAACACATGCTCATAATAATATAATTTAGCAAATATCTCTCAGTGGAGAATCTTGACTCACTTTCTGCTTCAGGGGTGGCAGGAGGAAGCTAAGCCTGTTCCATCAGAATGGTCTCAGGACTTTTGCTTTGAATTCAAGAGAACACATGCAATCTTTGCCCTCTTATGGACTGGGTAAGGATTCATACAACCTCAGTAGCTGTTGTCAGATATATCATAGCCACAAGGAAAACCTTTTAAGATAAAGATAAACTTTAGAGTACAGAACACAGCACAGAAAAAAATAGGAGAAACTAAAACAAAAATAAGACTTTAATCAACATCATGGAGGTATCCATTCTTAATTCTTCAAGTCAACTAAATCTCTATTTAACCAAGATCAAAGTTTCTGATATTTCCAACTCAAAAATCATGTCACAATACATAACAACTCTTTTTGAATGTATGTATTTCTAGATACTTATATATCCTACTAAATTTATGATGACTTCAAGCTGTACAAAGAGGGACTTTAGCTAATTTACTTAAAAATAAGATATAATCTTTTTACTTCAGTTTTATACCTTGAGGGACTATAATAGATTATGTAATTACATATATGTTCAGAGATATATAGGTCAAGACACATACAGATCTTCATAGTATGAAGACACTATTTTTTCCTCCTGTGATTGTTTCATTCTCAAGCCTAAAGAGAAAGATGTGGAATATACAGTCTTCCAAATTACCTACTGGTATTACAATCTTGTTGTTCAACAAATTTTATCTTGTTAAAAGATAACAAGGTATCTTTTAACAGGTACACAAAACAAGGATTTAAATTATAATTTCCTTTCCTACAGTTCAATATCACTGATACATATCAATAAAGAAGTTTTATTTTGTAAAAAAGAAAAAAAAAAGAAAAGTAAACACTCATTTGATTACTGTATTAATGTTTTAGAAAACTAACAAGGCCAACTCTTCAGGGGTAATGATTTCTTCCCTATTACACTGAGGATCTACTCATTTTTTTTTCTTTTTTTGATATTGTAGCAATAAACTTGTGTTTTTATGTATTAAGTTTTAATAGTTAAGACTACATAAGATATATTATGAACAAGAGTATACTTGATAAAATAATTAGCAAAATTGATCAATGCACAATGGGAAAAATAAGCATTTCTGTACAAAAAAAGGGAAATTTGTAACAAATGTAAGACAAACAAGAATAAGGATGCACAGTTCTATTTCAGACCCCAAGAAAATAAAGTACTAACATCAAAATGCAGAGCAACTCTTATTCATTAGAAAATAATAGGGTAAGACATCATTCCTTTTCAAAATGCATGAGTTGTAGAATAATTGAACATAGTCGGCGTTGCAGAATTAAATTCCACAAGAAAATGAGAATGAGAGCTAAAAGAAATCTGCAGCATAGTTAAGGGAAAAAAAAAAACATAAACAAAAGTAATAATTTTTATAGAAGTAACAATGAATATTTCAAAAGTTAGAGAAAAATATCTAATCACTGTGTCCTGTCTGTAGCTGTACAGAATATACCTTGTTTTATTACTGGCTTTTTATCTGCTAACATACAAACAACTGCAGCATCAGATCTTTACTAGTGCTAGCCAGCATTCTATTATCTTTTTTAATGTGTAGATTATTAGTGTTCTTAGGTGTATTTCCTCAATGGCCAAACTTGTGCTTTAAATTATTAAAAATTTATTTAAAAATTTACAAGAAACTGTTTAAAAATTCTGAAACAGTGGTATACTCAATTACAATTATCTCCATTTATTTGCATATCATAGAGTTCACAAGAAGTCTTTCTTTTTTTGTTTTTGTTTGTGTTTTTGTTTTCTGGCACCGGGGATTGAACCAGGGGTACTTAACAGTGAGCCACATTCCCAGCCTTGTTATTTATTTTTGCGACAATGTCTCACTAAATTGCTTACAGGTCTGCTAAATTGCTGAGGCTGGCTTTGAACTCACAATCCTCATGCCTCAGACTCCGAGCTGCTGGGATTGCAGGCATGTGCCATCATGGCTGGCTAAGAAGTCTTTTATACACTATTGTATCTGGGTGGTGACCTCTACCATCGTGAAGCATTGTGATCAAATTCATACACACAATTTTGTATATTAGAAAATTACTAACATTTTAATATTATAATTATATGGAGACTAGTATACTTTTTATAGTTTCATATTTTAATACAGCTGTGACTGCCAGAAAGATTTTACCTTTTTAACAATAGCCATCCTAAAAGATGTGAGATAATATTTCATTGTGGTCTTAATTTTTACTTCCTTAATGATTAGTGATGCTGAGCACTTTTTCATATGCCTATTGACCATTTTCTTGTCTTCTTTGTAGGAGATTCTATACAAATCCTTTGCTTACTTTTTTTAACTGTTTTTTTTTTTTAAGTTGATTGATTGATTGATTGTTACTGCATTGGGAGAATCCTATTTATATTTTGGATATTGTCCATAGTTTGGACATGAGATGTCCCTCAAAAGCTCATGTGTTAACACAGGAATGTTCAGACATAAAATCACTAGACTGAGAGTTGTCATCTCATTGGTAGATTACACCATGTGATGAATTAATAATTTTAATGTACTACCCTGTGGTAACCGCAGGTAAGTGGGTCATGACTACAGGAAGTAGGTCACTGGGGAGGTGTCCTTGGGGATTATACATGTTCCTAGCTCTCTCCTGTTTGTCTTTTTATGTCTTGGTCTCTCTTTTTTCTGCATCGTGGCTGCCATGAGCTGATCAAGTTTCTTACTTGTTTGCTTCCAGACCCTTCCATCATGACGTTCTGCCTCACCTCAGGACCAGAACAATGGAGTCCATCAATCATGAAATCTCTAAAAGCATAAGCACACAGTGAGCTTTTCTTCCTTTATGTTGTTCTTCCCAGGTACACAGAGCTGACTAACACAGATGTCAACCTTGTATCAGATATATGGTTCATAAATATTTTGTCCCAATCAGTAGCCTTTTTATTTTGTTGACTGTTTTCTTTGCTATGTAGAAGTTGTTTAGCTTGATAAAATCCTACTTGTTTATTTTTGTTTTCACTGCCTGAGATTTTTATTGCAATACCCCAAAAAATCATTGTCAATGTCAATTAGCTTTTGCTCATTTTATTTCCAGGAGTTTTATGGTTTTAGAATTTATACTTAAATCTTTCTTTAAAATTGATTTTTTGCATATGGTGTAGGATAAGTGTCTAGGGAACCCTTGCACATTGTTGATGGGTATGCAAACTGGTGCAGCCATATGCAATAGTATAGATTTTCCTCAATAAATTAAAGGTAACACTATTATACCCAAGGATCCTCCTCTGGGCATATAAAATTTAAACTTAATAAGATCACTTTCAAAAACACATAGAAATATCTGTACTATCATTATTAACAATAGCCACCATATGGATACTACTTAAGTGACCATACACAGATAAATAGGGAAGTAACTTATAGAACGTGCAAACATATGGCATATATTACAATGTAATGTAATATTATTCAGCCTTAAAAAATGGATCCTGCCACTTGCATCAACACAAATGAATCTAATTTGAAAATCTGAATTGAAAAAGAGTAGAACAGTGATTATTGGGTATGAGTGTGGAGTTGAGAAATGGGGAGATATGTCACAGAGTATAAAATTGCACTTATGTAAGAAGAATAAATCTAAAGTTCTAACATACAGTCTGAGGATAATAGTCAATAATATTGAATAGTGTACTGAAAAATTGCTATGAGGATAGAATATACATATTCTTTTTATATTCCAACAAGTAGTAATGATATAAGGTAAAGAATGCTAATTTGATAATAAAACGATTTCATCATTTATATATATATATATATATATATATATATAATATATATATGAAATATATATATATTATATATATATATATATAATATATATATGAAATATATATATATTATATATATATTTCATATATATATATATGAATATATATNTATATATATATGAAACATAGTTAGGTGTAAACAACATAGAACATAAAAGATTTTAACTTTTACATATGTCTGAAAAATTCCATTTTCTCCATACATAATTCTCGTTGTTATAAAAGTTAATCCAGTATTAATAGTTACTACTTTTTATGGAAACTGAAACTCAGTCCCTTGCCTGATATAAAAAAAAAAAAAGACCAACTAACTAAAAATTTCCCTCAAGCAAGAGATAAGAATAAAAAAAATAGTTGTTTTCTTTTTTTTAATTTGAGGTGATATAAACAACTAAATTGTGGTTAATTTTAACTATAGACACTGTATATTGACAAGATCTACACTGTGTCATTTTCAGACTGATTTTGGTTTCATTTAATAATATTTTCTTGTTCTGGCCCTATTCTAAATGTCAAAATAATTTTTTCAATTTGATAAATAAATGACATTTCTCAAGATGTAAAACTAATAAAACCATAGAAGTAAAGAACATTGAGAAAATTTAATTGGGAATAAGCTTCATTTAGTATACCTTATAGTTAATAAATTATATTTTATATAGATTATTTTATTTTTAGCAATCAATTTTCTAATATAAATGACTTGATTTCTTAAAGAACATAGAATAAGTTTTGGAAAATGAAATAAAAGATAAATAAAAATTGTATTTGTGCTGCTTAGAAGCAGCCACTGATATAGCTTTATGGAAGAATGTTATTTACTGAAATTTAAACTTAATATGATCACTTTCAAAAAATGAAGATCAGATATTCAAGTGAAAGTTGTTAATGTCAAACTTGTAAACCTAGCATTTCACATGAAAATACTTCTCCTTTCTCTCTCTCTCTCTCTCTCTCTCTCTCTCTCTCTCTTTTGCTCTCTCTCTTTCTTGCAAATCTTTGTTTTTGAAGGCATAGTTATTAGGCCAAGGTCTGATGAATATACTAGCACAGGAATAATTGATCTTGCAAAGTCAATATACAAATTTTGAAGAAAATTCTAAAAGAAAGTTTCCAAAAATTATTTGAATTTTACCAATATAATTAGATTCAATATATGAGTTCCAAAGGTGACTTCATTCAGAGGTACAGTTATTTACTATGCTGTTTTAAAAATATGAATCTCAGTGTGGAGCAAGGGCAGGCCCAGTCGGCCCAGCCAATACCCATGGAGCCTGCACTGGGTCTGAGCTGCATCTTTGAACACACTGCACAACACCATCCCCCTATCACTCCATCGCTGAAAGCAGCTGCCTCCATCTTGGGACACCATCGTCACCATCTTTAGTTGTGGCAATTCCCAGCTTGGAATACTAGCTGGCTAGTATAGTGTCCCCAACCATGCAGGGACACTATAAGTCTAAAGCATAAAAAACAGTAATGCTGCATATCCTCAGTGCTAGAAGGAAAGACACATGAACAGCATGAACAAACAAGGGAAAAAGGTTCCTCAAACAAATCAAGATACTACATTATTAGAATCCATGGTTAGCACAACAGAAGAAATGACACAGGAGTTCAGGATGCACATAATTAAAATGTTCTGTGAATTAAAGGAAGAGAACAAATACAGGCAACAAAAGATCATTTCGATAAAGAGCTACATAAGCAAATACAGGAAGCCAATGATTACTTCAATAATGAGATGAAGGGTCTGAAAAACAAACAAACAGAAATCTTTGAAATGAAAAAAAAAAAAAAAAAACAATAAACCAAATTAAAAGCTCAATAGAAAGCACCACCAACAGATTAGACCAGTTGGAAGATAAAACATCAGACAATGAAAGCATATTTTATAATCTCAAAAACAATGTAGATCACACAGTGAAGATAGTAAGAAAATCATGAGCAGAACATTCACGAAATATGGGATAACATAAAAAGACCAAATTTAAGAGTTATTGGGATAGAGGAAGGCATAGAGTTCCAACCAAAGGAATGACCAATCTAGTCAATGAAATAATATCAGAAAAAAATTTCCAAACATGATGAATGAATTGGAAAACCAAATACAAGAGGCTTACAAGACACCAAATGCACAAAATCACAACAGATTCACACCAAGGCACATTATAATGAAAAAGCCTAGCATACAGAATAAGGAGAGAATCTTAAAAGCCATGAGAGAAAGGAATCAGATTACATATAGGGGAAAACAATTAGGATATCTGCAGATTTTTCAGCCCAGACCCTGAAAGCTAGAAGATAGTGGAACAACATATACCAAGCTTTGGAAATAAAATGGATGCAAATCAAGAATCTTATATCCAACAAAATTTAGCTTTAGATTTGATGATGAAATGAAAACCTTCCATGATAAACAAAAAGTAAAAGAATATACAGCTTAGAAAGCTGGCACTACAGAACATCCTCAGCAAAATATACTATGAGAAGGAAATGAAAAACAACAATGAAAATCAGCAGAGGGAGGTATTATACTAAAGGAAAAACTAATCAAAGGATGAACCAAGTCAGTTAAAAACCAAAAGTAAACAAGAATGGCTGGATAAAAATCATGTTTCAATAATAACCCTGAATGTTAATGGTCTAAACTTACCAATCAAAAGAGATAGACTGGCAGATTGGATTTAAAAATATAACCAACAACAGGCTGCCTCCAAGAGACTAATCTCATAGGAAAAGACATCCATAGGAAATGTTGGGAAATATCATACCACTCACATGGACTGTGGAAGCAAGCAGGGATTTCCATCCTCATATCAGATAAAGTAGACTTCAAACCAAAATTAATCAAAAGGGATAAAGAGGGACATTTCATACTGCTGGAGGGAACCATACATCAACAAGACATAACAATTATAAATATATATGTCCCAAACAATGGAGCATCTACAGTCATAAAACAAAAACTTGTCAAGTTCAAGAGTCAAATAGACCACAACACAATAATTCTGAGTGACTTTACACACCTCTGTCACCACTGGATAGAATTTCCAAACAAAAGCTGATAGATTAGCTATAACCTAAAGATACTATTAGCTATTATCTAATCTAAAGACACTATAGAATTCAATAAAACAATCAATAATAGACTTAACTGACATGCATACAATATTTCATCCATCAACAAGTGACCACACTTTATCATCAGGAACACTTCTCTAAAATAGACCATATATTATGCCACAAAGCAATTCTTAGCAAATACAAAAAATTAGATACTAACCCTGCATTCTATAAGATCATAATGGAATGAAATTAGAAATCAATGATAAAATAAAAAATAAAAACTACTTCAACATCTGGAGACTAAATAATATGCTATTGAATGAGCAATGGGTTGCAAAAGACATTAAAGAACAGATTTAAAAAATTCTTAGAGATAAATTAGAACACTGATACAACATTTCAAAATCTCTGGGACACTATGAAGGCAGTACTAAGAGGAAAACTCATTGCATAGAATTCATTCCTTAAAAGAAGAAAAAGTCAACAAATAAATGAACTAACATTACATCTCAAAGCCCTAGAAAAAATTTTAAGAGCCAAAAGCAGTAGAAGACAGGAATTATTTAAAATTAGAGCTGAAATCCATGAAATTGAAACAAAAGAAACAATTGAAAAAATTGACAAAACAAAAAAGTTGGTTCTTTAAAAAAATAATAAAGTGGATAAACCTATAGCCATGCTAACAAAAAAAAAAGGAGAAAGCCCCTAAATGTTACACAAAATTACATATAAGAGGTTGTGAGGGGAAAGGGGGGGGGGGAA